>NW_017731843.1:1026682-1029451 GCF_001890085.2 Hipposideros armiger
ACTTTTCTATATTTTCCTGACTCTCTAAAAGGAATAAATATTACCTTTGTAATTATCACACAAACAATCTCTCTCTCTCTCTCTCTCTCTCTCTCACACACACACACACACACACACACACACACACACACACACACATACACGTACACACACATACCCTTGGGAAAACCAAGGATGCCTCTCAAATCTAGGCTGAGGAAGTATTTCTGCTCTCCAAAGTAAAGGCGGAAGGTGAATTCAAGGTATTAATTCTGCCTGGGAACCATGTTCAGGTTCAAGTTTGGACAGAGTCAGACCTAGAGACCAACCACCTCTGGACTGAGGTTTGTGAGTGTCCTCCTTGCTCAGGCCAATTCTACTGTAAGCGAGAGGTCCAGAACCTTCCTTCCCATTGGCTCTGATAAAATTCCTGATCGAGAAGCAAGAAGTCGATGCTGCTTCAGCTAAATGCTTGGGTGCCTCTTCTATACAGTTTACCAAAAAAAGGCTCCTGACAGTGAGATGCAATTAATTCTAGTGGAGAGGGGGCCTAGAGAGCTCTCCAGCAGCCCTTGAGGTCAAAGTGCTAACTGGGCAACAGTCTGGAGAAGATGTGGGCTAATGCTAATATTTTTTCTAAGACAGGTCTGTGCGATAAAAGGCCCTCCCCCAGCCTAGGAATGAAGCAGCAGACACAGGATTTGATTTAATGATAAAGAATCCTCCTGAGCTGGGCTCAGGGACAAGGAAAGGGCAGGTGGCAAAGTGAGAGGCGGCAGAGGTGGCACAGCAGCTCAGAGACTGGAAAGGAGTGAAGCCCTGTCAACTCTGAGCTCTGTATGAATGAGGGCCTGTCTTCATATCCTCTGAGGATTATTTCAGGACTCGGGCCTGAAAGATCATTTCAGGACATTCACTAGATACCCAGGAATAGCTCTTGGCTCAAGTCACAAGATTCACCCCCCCCAATCTCATCCCTTTTCCTGATGGTACAATCCTCCTCTCTATCCAACTTGGGAGGCTGGGTTGACGTATAGAAAATGCTGATCCTACAAAAGTCTACACTATCAGGGGCCNGAAGAACAAAAAATGACAGCAACTTGTCTGTTCCCCTTCCCCCAATTCCCTAGCACTGTTCCCATCCCCCCAATTCCCCAATAAAAATCTTAAAAAAAAGAAAAAGTGCACCTTGTTTTTTGGCCCCTAACGGTAGGTAAAGGCAAGAAATGTGCTCTTTGAAATACTTGCCTCCTGCTATTTTATCATCATCATCATCATTTGCATTTTATTGACTTTTCAAAGTGAAATGTGGCTGGTAACAGGAAACTATACAAAGGGGCAGAGTGGCTACTGATTGGATTCAGGGAGAGAATAACATTTTCCAGTCTCCATTCAGATTTGAGCCACCTAGTTCTCCATCCTTGAGACTCACGTCACTCTAACATCCCCTGGACTGGGGCTGTGGAATATCCACCTCACACTCTCCTGCCCTTCTCTGGTATCTTTAATCCTACAGGAGACTTGAGCAGAGGTTTGAGGCTTTATAACAACTGTTGGATCTCCTTCCTTTGAATTAAAGATGCTTAAGCCTCCGGCCTTGAAACTTAAAAGAAAAGGAAATCCTCTGGATAAGCACCATCTTTCATAAACATCTCTCAAACACACACCCATCCTGCAAGTCAAGAGTTCCAAATTCCAATTAATTAGCACTAATTAGTACTGATAATTCTGGGACTTTGGAATGTTAAAGAATGCTTCTCAAAGTTCCCCAGGGTGGTGAGAAAAGATGGCAGTTATTTGACATAGATGATTTCAAATACCAGCATCCTACAACTATATCATCATTGCCTTTTGGAAAGAAGACATGCTTCCCAATCACCTCTGGGGATGACAGATCCCTCTCTCTATCCTTCTCCATTGGCGCTAACCAAATGTCCCACAGCCACGCTTCCTCTCAGAAGGCCCAGGCTGACATGCCTGCCATTTTCAACCATTCCCTTATTCTTCATTTTGACTGAGCAAATGAAGATTCATGATATTGAATCTTGAATTTTTGGCCTGGTTCCACAGCCATCCCATCCTTGTCTGAAGTTCCCTTCCTAACCTGTACCACATGGCTTCCAAACACATCCCTGTATGGAAACAACTCTTACAAGTGTCTAGGACTTCCTTACAGCCCTGCCCCATGGCCTTTGCTCAGCCTTCAGTCACCCCCACATCGGCAGCACAAGACCAGGCTGGTCAGCCTCCTTTGGGCCTAACACTCTCTCATGATGTTGCTCAGGCTCACCTGACCTATCTAACCTCATCTTCCCCCTGCCTCCCTGGAGGTGTCATCCTAGGGTTTTCTCCAGACTCAGGCAGCTTTCTGTCTTCCCCTGTCTACCACAGGGTGAGAATTCCCCAGTCTACTGCTGCATTTCCACCTTCCCACCATCTGTGAAATATCTTCACTTGGATGAGATTCATCACCTCCAATTCACCTTGTCCCAAAGTGAGGTCATTAGCTAATTTGCCTGTCTTTCTTTAAGTTAAAAACTTTTTTTCCTCCCAAACAGGAAGCTTTGATCGATAGTAAGTCCTATAAAAGAGACCTAGAGATTATAGTTAGTTGATCATAACTGCAGTATTGATGCTAAAAAAAACTGAAGCAAACAGGGCTATATTCCTAGTGGTCACTCATCTCATGGAGGCTGTCTACACTAACAGGGAGGTAGGGTCCTGCTGTCCTCTGGTAAGAGATGTTCTGGTGAGCGGCCGTCCAGAAGCCGGCGACTGATCTGCCTCGCC
>NW_017731843.1:1033991-1041327 GCF_001890085.2 Hipposideros armiger
AAAAGTCTACACTACCGGATGCTCAAGGTAGAGGGATCGCTCTCCGTGCAGGAAAGGGAGGGAAGGGGGGCCCCGACAACTCATTCAGCACGCAGTAAGCAACTACTGTAGGACATTGTGTCCAGCATCGTAGGAACAAAGTGCAGCCTAAGGCACAGACCCTGCTCTAGGAGAGATGAACACATAAGCACTTGAGAGGCGTCAGGCCTAACACAGGCCCTTTGAGGGAAGCTTGGGCTGTATGGTCCTAGTGTGTAACGTGTTGGCTAAGAAAGTGAAGAAAGCTTGTTCTCTCCCTGGCGGGGCTACAGACTCACTGTTGTGACCACGGTGTGCATGCTGGGGGGGGGGGATCCCCCATGGGAATAATTCCAGCCCTCTGCAGGACCTAACCCAGGGGCATTCCAAAATGGTGAACACCATGTTTGTGTCAAAGCTTTGGGCCTGGGGAGGAAGGTGCTGGGTCCCTCATACAAAGTAGACTTGATCTGAACAACGTGTACCCTGACTCAAAAGGAGGCGATCTGTGCAGACACAGGCCCAGCACCACTCAAAGAAACGAACTCCTTGTGCTTCTGAACCATGTGGCCCTAACTGCCCGTTTTGCATCACATGATTATGATTTGCACCAAGGAGGGAGCAGGGGGAAGGGGGAAGGGACAGGAGAAGGAAAACTTGCGATTCCAGTAACATGTCGTGTCCATGGCTAGACGTCTCCTGCCAAGCGCTCTGGAATTTTAGTTTTATGTCTCTCCAGGGACAACTGAGGCTTTTTAAGTCTGCTGTTGTGAAAGATGGTTTCCTGGTGACCATGGGACTTCCATGCGGCCGCTCAGCAGAACATGGTGGGTACCACAGCTGGGGGTAACCAATGAGACAAGGAGCTCGAGGGGGAACAGACAAAGGTAGTTGATGAGTTATGACCAGAATGGCCTCGTGAGCAGAGGCTTGTGGGAGGCGGTGGCAGGGACGCAGAGCAGAAACCTCTCTGAGGGATTGACCCGGGGAGGAAACTGAACCCATCACTTATTTCAACAAGTGCATTTCCATGGGTGGGAACAGCACAGGGAAAGCCAGGCTCAGGGCGTCTTCACTAAGGAAGGCTCCGCGTTGATGGGAGCGAAGACAGTTTCTGAACTGCTGCCTGACTCCGGTGTTTGAACCGAGCCTGTTCTTTGAACAGAGGAGTTACTACTTCTGATAATGAGTGAGGACAAGGAGAGAAAGGAGTCGGCTATCGTTGGGCCAGGGAGATAGAGGAGGCTGAGACATCCTGTCCAGGGAGAGGCTAGCTCTCAGCTGGCACAGGGCTTTGGACCTGTCCTAATGCAGAGCTAGAACCAAGGCTTTTGTACTGCCAGAAACAAATGACTGGGTTGTGGCAAGGAGAGATCACGTCTCTACTGTCCCTCCTCTGTACCATAAAACACCAGGGTATGCCTCCCGTCTTGGGAAATGCAGGGGGAGACTCAGGGCAGTTCTGCCCTCTGTGGATCAAAGGGAAGGCACAGGGCGTGGGGCACAGGGGCACGTGAAGACCTAGCTCCCTCTGGTTTGCAGCACGTCCTCTCTGGCTTCCCTGAGAAGCAGAGCCCGCTGCCTGTGTGACTGACTGGTGGACGAACATCAGATGGTAGGAGTACGTGACCAAGAACAGCAGAAGGAATACAAAGGGCGGCCCATGAGGGACATGTGTGCTGGTCAGAAAGGAATTTAAAGAGCCTAGGGAAGGATAAAGTTATCAGATCTTGGTCTAGATGCTTTAGAAGGGACAGTTTTAAGTGCAAAGCAAGGAGCCATATCTCTATCTAGAACTTGAGCAAGGGTGCTAAAACTGCAGAAGTGTCAGTATGCTGTGCTGGGGCCCTTGGGCTATGGTATCGTTGGTGTCCCCGGGCAAATAAATGCCCAGGACCCTTCCCCCTTCAAGGCCCAGGCCAATCAGGGGCAGCATGGAAGAAAACCCAGTCAGAGAGGCATTCCAAAATGCTACATACTTAGAGCCCCTAGAACCAAGGGAGAGCCCTGCAAGGCAGCCACTGACCTGCTTCCTTGAATTAGGAAAAGGAAGAAGGCCTTAGGTGGCAGACATTCCTGTCCCAGGGGCAGGAGAACAGGAGGTCCCCAGGTACAGCGTAGGGAGAGAGCTGCAGCCATCAGGGCTATAAATGTCTTCACGGAGACCCTCCCACTCAGCTCCAGTGAGCTGGCTACCACCCACAGCCCACCCAAAATGTACTCAGGCTTTCTAGTAACCATTTACTCACCCACCCGGTGGGTGTTATAATTCATGCCAAGTGAGTGTGCAGACATGGATTTCATGTACTGATTCTCTAAATAAATGTTAAGATAAAACAAAGCCCCGGCTCTGCTGATTTTTATACAAGCTCACAAAATGCACTGATTTCCTAGGCACAAGAGACAGGGCTTACCTGAATCTTTCAGGGAATAAAAAGGCATCTATGTGAAGCCGTGACAGGCATGAGCCTGAGGAGGCCCTTCACAGATCCTAAAGCAGAAGTGAAAGTGGCCACCTTTAGAATCAGGAGACTGGACTTCACTAAGACAACCACCATCACTTAGTGCCTGCTCGGTGCAAGAGGGGTGATGACTGATGGGTACCAAGAGGGTAAGAAGTCATCTCCTTCCCTCAGAGACCTGGGCAGGGAGAAAGTAAGGCAGGACCCATATCCTCAAAACCCAGCACAGCATCATCTCAAAGCACAAAATGTCACAGGTGTTGAAAGGGGTCACGTCTNTATTATATATATATATATATATATATATATATATATATAAAACTGATCAATAAACATAGCACAATTATTAAACACAATGGTACATTTCTTGAGATTGGTTTCTTAATGTGATCAATAGGTGGGATTTATGGAGCTTTCTAGACAGTAACATTTTGAATGGTCTATTTGTTTGAGGTGCCCAAGATTTCTATATCCTGAGGAAAAGCACCTTAAAAGACTCAGGAGGGTAAGAGGCAGGTCCTGCTCTTATAAGGGGAGGAGGGCAATTGTGACAGGAAAGGTAGGAACAGTAAAGTGGTAAAGCCTGCCTTCAGGAAATGCAATTTTAGAAAAGCAACAGAAGGAAGCTGAAGATGTGGAAATTGATTTTCCGAAAATGCTCTCTGCTGTCATATCCCTTGGAAAGTTTCTGTGAACCCTAGGGGCAGCTGTCCTCCAGTTTTAATACTTTGTTAAAACGTGAAGTAGCATATACACAGAACATTATTAAAAAAGTAATTTGGCGTGAAAACCTCTAATAGTCGGGTGCCAAGTAAACAGACAGGAAGGCTCCTGCTCCTCAGCTGCTGTCTCCAAGTGGGCAAATGACCAAAGGAATACAGATGTCATAATTTAGTACTCGCTAATCTTTAAGAATGCTTCCATTTAAGAGGATACATTCGACTCTTGAAGAAAAAACACTCCTTTGTGGGAACAATAGTGACCTCAGCCTCTGGAAGTCAACACCACTGTCATCCCTCCTTCACATCCAAGCTCACATTGTGGCTCAATTATATTTTTCCTTTACTTACTTGCTTAAAACTGGGTTGTTTTTTTTCAAAAAATGAAACTCTATCACTACATAAATGGAAAACTAGTATTACTTATCGTAAGTAGTAACCATAAAAATACACTAACATGTGTAAAGCCTGTCTGTGTAACACCTCAATTAACTTTTTCAACCGTCAGAAATAAGTGGACCCTACTGGAACATTGGCCTGGGCTGTTTACTTGTTGTAAAGCACCTGGAGCCTTGCAGAGTTGTTGGGTAGAAGGCCCTTGAGCCTCCTGGGCCCAAGGTTTCCATCATGTTCAGATCTCCTTCTAAGAGCCCTGTATCCTTGATTTCAGGGAAGCAATATTTTTAAACCATGACCATTCCATGAGCCAGACCTGGAACCCCAGGAACACCAAGATGGCTCAGGGGACTAAACGTGCATCTGTCCAACCTTCATGGGTCTCTAGGCTGAGGCAACTTCACTGGTCTTCTTTAAGGTCACACAGCGTTCCAATGTCATTAATAGAATAAAGGAGATAAGTAGGGAAATATACATACATTTGTAGATGTAATACATATTAATGTACATTTGTAATCCACAGAGTATGTCAACATACCCACTGCAGGACAAGAATATGATCATCAGCTATTTTGCAATGCTAGCTAATTGCCTAAACATCACCAATTGTTATCATCTCAAAATAAGCAATTAACAAACTAGAGGAAGATGTACAACATGTCCTAACCACTTTAAAATAACCAAACACCTTCCTGACTCAATCCAGAAGGCTCCTCCTCCACCATTCCATCTCTATAGGCTTTACATCCCTGAGAGTCTATTTGCTAGAGCTATCAATGCTGGGAGCTTATATTTTGATATTCTTTTATTTGTTTTCTGTTTCTAAGATAATAAATAATCAAGAGGCTTAATGACGTTGAATCTTTTAAATCCAGTAACTCCACTTCCAGTAATTTATTCCAAGGAAACGAATCAGACCTGTGCAGAGATTTATGTAAAATAAGGCTCAGGGCGGTGTTCTTTGTAAGAACAAAATATGCCACATCCTAAATGTTCAGCATTAAGTAGTATACAACAAAATAAAATGCCACTTTACAAAGCAAGCCAAGTGACAGGAACATAGTCACAATAGTCTAGTAAGTGAAAAAAAGGTTCACTGTAGCATAGACAGTATTATCTCAACTTTATTTTTTTTAATATAAATGCACAGAAATATACTGGAAGTAAACACACCAAAAATTTTCAGTGACATGAATATTTTTCTTTTGTACTTTTCTATATTTTCCTGACTCTCTAAAAGGAATAAATATTACCTTTGTAATTATCACACAAACAATCTCTCTCTCTCTCTCTCTCTCTCTCTCTNTTCCTTAATAATACTAAGATGCTATTTGCTTTTTTTCTCTGTGTTGACACTTGCACTAATGGTATGAAAAACAATGGTGGGTAAAGTTGCTGGCACCTTGGCAAAAATTAATGAATGCAGCGGCAGCAAACTATACTCATGTCATTATCTTCCTTATCACCTCACGCTCATGGTTAAAAAAACAACTTAATATTCATGAAGAAGCAGTAAAAATTAATTTTTATTAAATATTGACTCTTAAGTGCATGTTATCTTCAGATTCTTTGTGATGAAATGGAAAGTCAGCAAAAAACCCTTATGTTGCATATTGAAGCACAGTGGTTGCCTCGAGTAAAACAAAGCACTTATGTGATTGAGTTACAAACTGAACTAGCCACTTTTTCCATGGAACGCCATTTTTACTTAAAAGAATGACCAATAAACTATGGTTATTCAGACTTGGGTATTTGGCAGACATGTTCTCAAAAATGAGTAAAACGAGCCTGTAACTTCAAAGAAAATGACTGAATGTATTTGTTATCAATGATAAAAATAGAGCTTTCAAGCAAAAATCAGAAATTTGGAAAACTTGTGTCAGCCACCGTAAGCTTGGCAAGTTCCTAATACTTGAAGAATTTCTGATGAAACCAGTAGAGATATTAACAAATGTTATTTTTTTGATATTATATAATGAAATGTGTCAACATTTGGAAGATCTGCATAGCTCAGTGAACATTATTTTCCAAATGATCAACGCACCATATTACAAAACCAAACATGGGTAAAAGTTTCATTCAAAATTCAAGACAGATTAATAGGTTTTAATATAAGAGTACAGGAAGTTCATTGATAATGTTTCAGATTCCACATTGCCACTAACCTTTAAGAAACTACTATTGGTCGAGTTTGGGTGAAATATCAAAGAAAATATATGAAAAGGCTATTGAAAGATTTCTTCTTTTTCTAACTACCTATCTGCAATAGGCCAGACTTTCTTCATGTACTTCAACCAACACATACCACAACAGACTGAATGCAGAAGCAGATATGAGAATCTAGCTGTCTTCTATTAGGACAGATACCAAGCAGATTTGCAAAAATGTAAAACAATGCCTTTCTTCTCACTAGACTTTTCTTGTTTTGGAAAACAGGGCTGTTGTTATTATAAACTGTTATTTATATTAACATGTAATGGTTTTATTATTTTTAAAGAAATGAATAAATAAAAATTTTAGAAGATATAATCCATAAAAGATATAATCAAAAGATATAATCCACATAAACATATATCTCTGGGGGTCCTAAAACATTTTTAAGAACATAAAAGGGACTGAGACCAGTGGCTTGAGAACCACTGATCTAGAGAAAAAACACCCTCAGGATGATGGTACATCAAGGTTGAAAGTCAATATATTTTAAAACTGAAAAAGATTTGAGGGGAACATGCAAATCGCCATCAATTGCTGAAAGGCTCACATAAAGAAGAGAGATTTTTAAACTCCAGGGGCCAACCTAGGATCAGCATGGAGGATTTCACCTCATTATACAATGTTCTAACAAAAACGATACAATCAATTCTCCCTTACAGATGCAGAAATCAAGGCCTAAAGAGGTGACATGAGTTGCCTGATTATGACACAAACGCAAGATTAGAAACCAGTTACCCAGATTCATAGTCCATAATCCTGCTATGCTGAGAGGGTCTGAGCTCCGTGTCACTGGCAGTGTCCAAAGAACATTCTAGGTGACCCAATGCCACCCTACTAGAGTGCATTCCCACGTCTGATAGGAGACTGGTCCAAAGGTGCCCTTGCATCCTGAGATGCACTGGTGCCACAGTTTTGATTCCAAGAAAAGTATATATATCCCAGGCCTCCAAACTTTTTGTGTATTCCCTAAAGGAATTTTGAAAAATTGTGTCTCCTTTCACGTTTTTAAACTGATACCTTCTGACATATTATAAATATTAACATTTTAAAATAAGACTTTTATACCATTCTTTTAAATGTACTCAGTGGCTTATCAGTACCATAGCAATTTGATATCAACCAACACCTATTGAAAAACAACAACTCATAAATAAGCTCTGTAGTCAAATCTTATTCCTTTCTCTACTTAAAACTGTATTTCCGGTGTACTTCCCTATAGAAATTTTCTTAATGTATTTTTAATGTTTGGAAGTGTTTAGTCATTAGCTTTCCATGCTTCTCTGCAATAAAAACATGTATGTGTGTATATAAATTGACTTTTTTTTTTTTTAGCTGAGCCATCCTGCCACCTGTTGGCAGCTCAGCGGCTGTTCAGCTCAGGCCAGGACTCGAACCGCTGTTGCTCAGAGCTCAAACTCTTGAGCGAGCTCTTAACCAGCTGAGCCATTCGGCCGGCCCTAAATTGACATTTAATAGTTTTATGTCTCATGACCCTAAGGCTTGTTAATAAAAAAGGATTCTGGATTG
>NW_017731843.1:1047812-1138648 GCF_001890085.2 Hipposideros armiger
GGGGGGGGGGGGGGGGGGAATGGTCAACGAAGTCCAGCGTGCCTATTTATTTTACGACCTCGTTTCAAGGTCAAATGACAAGCCTGAGATTCTATTTCATCTGCTAAGTTGGGATTAATGTCTCCTTCCCACTTTTGGTTCCTTGGAAAAGCAGGTCTCGATGAAAAGCCACGTACTATTATTACCCTTAGGCAGAATGCCAAGACCTGAGCTCTGAGATCTCCCGTCCCCAGATCTGAGCCCAGCCTGAGCATGCACAGTGGACGGGCTCCAGCCAAGTGCAGTCCCAGCCAATCCCCAGAGCTCTGGTGGGAATGTGTTTAATTGGATGGCACTAGCTTTGAGTGAATATCAGTCCTATGGCAATCAGTCAGGCCAGCTCTCTGCAGAGCCCTGCACCTGAGCCAAGAGGTATCTGAAGGTGCAATAAAATTAGATTAGAGATGGAGGTGCCCTGTCAAAGTCCTAATTTTCTTTCAAGACCCAGCCCCAGTTTGACCTCCTCCCAAGCTTTCTCATTGCCACCCATACCTGGATTGACCATGGCTTTTGGATCGCTCCAACAGACTGCCTGTGTTCGAGTTGTTATGTACCTGCTGGCTTCCCACATGAGCCCTAAACCAAATCTGTGCAGGCGTCAAGCACAGCACATCACGCATAGCAAGTGGCCAGTAAATGTTGCTTGGTTAAAGGTTGCAGCCTCTCCCTTTTCTCTTCTTCAGGCAACCAGAAGCCCTTTCTGAAATCTTGTGACAGATTGCTTTGAAGTTCCAGGTAAGATATTTTGGAACCAGACAGTAGCCCCCAGCCCAGGCACCAGGGACAGGATTCCTGAGGGGCTGTGAGAACTGGGGGGGACCCTCAGTCCAGCACCACAGGAAAGATTTGAATGCCTCCTTCTCAGGCAGCGCTGAGACACTTCAGGAGCCCAGAGGCGATTTTATTTAGTTCCTGCCATTGCAGCCACAACTTAGCCTTCCTGGCCTGGTGTTGCAGCCCCTTCCTCCATTGTCACTTGCCCTCACCCCCAGACCCAGCAGAATGGCTGGAAGTACTTGAAGGGTTGAGAAAAGTGCTCTGTAGGACCTGGTCCTTTATCCTGGGACATATTTTTAAAAAGAATATAAAAAGCACACATAGCACATACCGACGACTGTGTTCGGAAAGGTTCTGTGATAGAAATCTAAAATTCAGAAGTGAAAGAAAATCTCACCTATAACCACAATGAGACTCAGTCTGATTCAGTGGCTTGGAAACTGGTTTCTGAAAACACCCCAGCCAGTGAGCCAGGAAACTTCTAACCTCCCACAGACTGTGGGGCTTTCAGTTGTCTTGCTCAGACCCACTCTGGTCATGGAGGGAATAAAACTACCAGGAAAGGGTATTCCCCTCTCCCTTGATACCGCTTCAAGCTACCAGAATATTTATTTCCAACCAGAAAAGGGTTTGACCACACTGACACAAAACAAAGGGGCCTTCTTGAACCTCCCAAGCATGTCTGTGGGTGACTCTGCTGTCACCTGCCAGGCTACCTTACCCAACCTTAGCTTTCATCCAGGCAGTCTTTGATCACCCTCCCTTACTGTGCCCACATGGCTTTCTATTTGTTTCTTCCTTTACAAAATAAATGCCTCTGGAGTGGGTCTAAAGAATGCCTAGCCAGAGCAAGTCTGGATTCTGGCCAAGAACCGACCCAAGGTACAGACACATGATCCATCACAAGAGCAAGGCTTTGTGGTTCGAGACCCAAGTCACCTACTCAGTTTGAGTTTGTTTCCTCACCCATGGAACAGAGCAAGAATTCCCACCTCAGAGCCATGGTCCAGGGTGAATGAGAATCACCTGTAAAGCGTGTGGCCCACAGCAGACATGCAGTTAACATCTGCTCAATGGGCACTTCGCACCCCCATTTTTCTTCCCTAGGTCAGCCACCCTACACAATTTCCTTAGCCCCAAGGTCTTCCCTAAAAACAAACTCCTTCCTCCTCCAAGTGTAATAACCTAGGAACTCTCCTTGTAAATCTTAGACAGTTCACTGCCCCGCAGGTAATTGAAGCCATCTGTGGGCAGTGGAATGGCAACATGTCAGGCCAGAACGAGCATTAGCTAAGAATCCAAAGCTCTTACTTAGATCACTTTTTTTTTTTTGGTCCTTTATGTATTTTGGATCCACCGCACCAGGACAATTTCTAAGCTAGAGTCCAATGGCACCCCTGAGGTAGCCTCTCTTTGGGGAAAGTTCTCCCCAACTCTAAGTAGTTTGAACATTGATTCTGTTTGAATTAGCTGGTCAACCATCAACGGGAGGAAGAAAGCAGCATTTGATACAACTATTCCTCCACCAGAGCACCCTTTCCCATAAGCTGCCCTTCAGAGCAATGTTCCCACTGCCCGAGGCATGGCTGGAAAGGGAAGTTCTGTTTGAACTGACAGCACAAATTACTTCCTCCTTAACTGCCATGAATGGGAGAGTCCACAGCCACTAGGGTGACTAATTAATAGCAGCGGCCCATGTTTGCTAAATCCTTATTGTGTCCTGGGGACTAGACATACCCTCTCATCGTGATGAATCTTCACCACAATTCAATGAGGTAAGGACTATTGTTGCCCCATTTTACAGATGAGGAAACTGAGGCTTACTGGCATTAGGGGACTTTCCCAAGGTCACAGAGCTCCTATAAGTGGCACTGGGATGCAGAACCAAGTCTGCCTCCAGGCCCAGCAAAAGCCAGTAGGCTGTAAAGGGCCAGTAGGAACTCAGTACTGAACTCACCTGATAGGAAAGGCCATCCTTTCGGGGGTTGAGGCCAATCTCTTCCATGGATGGGGTGCTCATCATCACTTCAGTCATCTCGGCTGATCTCAGATAGTCAGGGCTGTCAAGAAACCCAGACCTAAAGTTAACAAACATGCACTTTTACATTCCTACTCTTGGTGTGCTCTGCTGTTAGATCAGGGGACTGTCTGGAGGCAGGATGAGAGGTGTTCAAAACAGAACACGCAGAAAAACAAGCTTACGCCCAGAGGAAGTGCCTTATAAGCCCAGAGCATCAGGGCTGTCAACCTCAATCAACAAAGGCCATTGTCTGAAAATCTCTCTGGCAAACTTCCTCTCGTGTACTAGTCTGCACTGGCACAGAGTGACTCTGAATTTTCTTTTAAGTGACAGAACTAGAAAAAACACACAACAACAATAGGTAGCTGAGCCCGTCTGTCTATATTGAAACCAATTCAATCCTTCTCAGGGAACTGCATAGTATTATTATTACATAATAATAACAGGTCAACCTCAAGGATACCAAGTCTAATAATGCTGCCTTCCTAAATTTCTCTCTGTCTCTCTGGTGTTCTTTTTTGCAAAATGTCCCACTTAACGCCCCAAGGGGTCAGCTTTCTACCAGCTTCACATCTGCCATCCAACCCCCTTCTCTAGCCCCAGCCACAGCAGCTGCAAGTGCACAGCTTGAAAAACATCCCCTGGATTAAAAGCCTTAAGGATGCCCGGACTCTGATTGCAAAGGAAATTTCCAGAGGGGCCAAGCTGGCCCACCAATGGCTAACATGTGAAAGTGCTTTGTACTCTGTAAGCAGGATACAAACGTTCCATTATCCTCACACAAGCCATGGGCACATACGAGGTCCCAAAAGCATAACGCCAAATGGTACATACCAAAGTCAATGTCCTCGCTACACAACACCCAGTATTTTCACCATCATGCCTTTACGCATGATTTAAAAAAATAAAAAAGTGGGGCAGGCTTTAGAAAGACTATGTCTAAGGAAACAAGGGTATCAAACTCTTCTTCATTTTATGGTTACTATAGAATAGAGATGGCATTGGATTTGGAAACAGAAGCAATAGGTTCTGGTCCAAGCTCTGCCACTCAAGAGCTGTGTGATCTTGAACTAGTCATAGAACTTCTGAGCCACAGGTGCCCTGTTTGTTACCATGGTGGTAATAATGCATATCTCACACTTAGGCTAAGAAGGCTAATCTCTGGGGGGAAAAGTGTTACAAACTATGAAGTGCTAATCAATTATAAAATAACCCCAAACCTTAATTTCTCAGGGGATCATAACCCCGGTGGGCTCCAACGCCCACCTTGGCAAGTTTTGAGTGGTCAGGGACACAAAGCCTCTAATAGCCTTCAGTCTCACCCATATGCCACCTGGCTGCTCACACACCACGGAGGTGGGAGGGAAGGGGTGCCCAGAAGCAGAAAGGTATGCCAGCCTCAGTGGTGGGGGAATTTTTACTTTGTTTTTAGAGTTCGGTCTCTTCTCTAAACAAAGCCAAGCTGGCATGAGGGAGGGGAGACTAACAGAAGATGCTGGGTTTCCAGGCACGTTTCGGGCCAGGAGCCGGGACTCCAAAGGCAATTTCCTCGCGGGCGGACCCCCAAAGAATTGGGCCAGAAGAGCGCGCACAGAGCTCTCACCAGGCTCTTCAACGGATGCAGGCGCGCTCCCTCCTCGCTCAGGGCTGTGGCGCGGGCCGGAAAAGTTGAAGCGAGAAGCATGAACTTTCCGGAGCCTGGGCTGCGCAGGACCGCGCCGAGCTAGCGCTTGCGGGGCCGGACTGGCAGCGCCCGCACCTGAGAGCGCGCTCCAGAGTCGCCAGCGCTCGCCCCCCGGCCGCTCCTCCTCTTCCCCAGAGCAGGAAGGAAGCAGCTGCCGGCGCGTAAGCCCCAGCGGCCTGGGGCCTCGCTCCACAACGAGTGGGGCGCCGTGGCGCATCCCTCTGAGCCCCGATTCCCAGTCGGGTGCAGACCTCCTCCGCCCCCCGCCCGGCCCAGCCTCCTTCCAGCCGGAGCCGACGAGGGCGGCTCCTCCCCAGCCCAGGCCCCCACCAAGGCGCGTCGGTTTTGTAGGGGCTATGGAGAGGGAAGGGGTCGAGAGGGTGCAGCATGCGCTTGTGCTGCTGCTTGTGGCTTCAGACTCGTTACGTGTGGCGAGAGCGTTTTTCCCCCACCCATTGGAGCTCTGGAAACGCCGGTGCTGCACCAGCTCAGCCCCAGTGCAGCCGGCCTCCACTCCGAGACAAGCATACAAACAAAAAGAAAAAGGGGAGGGGCTCGAGGAGAGCCGGAGCCCCCCCACCCCCCTCCGTGCCACGCAGGGCTCACGCCTCCTGCAGCCCTCCGCATTAGGGGGTTTATTAGAGGGGTTCAGGCGTGACCCCTGGTTCTCCCCCACCCCATCATCATATACCTTCCCAGCCGTCCCTGAAGTGGGGGCTTTGAGTTCACTTCCTTTGTCTGGATGCTCTCGGCACCACCTCCCCCACCCCCACCTTTGCAACCTTGACGTTGACTCCTGCACGGGCTACGGTTATTGCCCGGCGCCCGTGCTTCCTGCTGCCCTCGCACCCGAGCCGGCACGAGCAGGCGCCAGAGTCCCGCAGCCACGGCCGAGAGATGGATGCCCGCCGAGGGCGCAGGATACTCACCAGTGAATGGGGAAATATACAGACATGAAGTCCTAGGGGAGGCTGACCCACGCCCTTGTGATTTAAAAACGGTCACTGTGTCCCGAGTAAGGATGTCACGGACGCAGACAGGCGCGGCAGGCAAGGAGCAGGCGGCCGAGTTGCCGGCACTGGGCGTTCGCCGGTCCGCCTTCCGGAGACAGCCCCACTGCCAGCTGCGTCCGCAGAGCAGACGGAGCTCTTGGTTCTCCACCGAGCTCGCGGCCCCACAAAGAGCCCGGGAAGCCGTATTTATAGGGGTGGGGCGGGGCTCGGCCCCGGGAGGCCCCGCCCTCCCTCGCCCACTCTTGGAATAACGTCACCAAAATCATGAATGGCTTCAACGATCGCAGCTCCTGCGGGCGGCGGCTCGGGGACGCGCTCAGATCTGGTACCGGAGGGCCGCGGTTTGTTACAGTTTCTAGCCCGGCCCCTTCCCCACGACTCATACACGCAGACACGCCCGTGGACACGCACGCACCGGGGCTGGAGCGCAGTGTCAATGCCACTCGCGCTTACAAACCCGCCCGCGTGGGCGCCCGGCTCCCCGCACGCACCCCCGGGGACTCGCGGGTGGAGGACCGTGGGCATGAGGAGGGTGCTGGACCGGTTCCGGACGTGAACGCTTGGCGGCGGCGCTGCGCCGGGGGAGAGCGCCATCCTTCGACCCTCGCCCCTTGGTGCCTGTGCCCTCTTTTGCACCCACTCGCCCTCCCCAGCCCACAACTCGGGACCCCGCTTCACCGTTTATCCCCCAAACTAGGCCTCTCCCTGGCATCCTCGCCCGCGGCACCTCGATCGCTGCGCGAGAGGTGCGTCCCCTCTCCCCCCCGCAAGCAGCGTGGAAATGAGAGCACCGCTAAAAAAAAAAGGCGTTGGGAAGGCGGGAGGAGACGCGGAGCTGGGGGTCCGAGAGCCTGGGGGGGTCTTGTTAGCTTGTGAGGGGCTAGTCTGCAGCCCTGACATCGATGGAGGGTTTTATTTGTGTGAGAAAGGAAGTGGTGTCGTCTTAGGGTTTTTCCACTGGACACACTCTCGGCGGAGCAAGGGGTGCGGCTGGGCGCCGCTCATGCACACCCCACCAGCCTCTGTTCCCGGATCTGCTCCAAGGAGAGGAAACAAAGGGCTTCAGCCAAACCCCTCCCACACTGCCCAGGAATTGCAACTCTGGGGGTCTGTCCAGGCGGTCAGGCTGCACAGCCCCCAGAGGCCGGATGGGAGTCTGCCCCTCTGTGGCTGGAGTGCGTTCCTTCACACCTCTGCTTCAAAACTCCTGTGAATTGGCTATAACCATGACCGATGTGTGTACTGGGGGACAAGGAAGTGGGGGTGGGAGGGGGGGGGAGGAGAGTATTAAAAACTTGGCAAAATTAAATGTGCTTTGAAGTCAGTCAGCTCTTTGAAAGGTTGTGAATGTATAGAATCCATTTATATGTGCTTAAAAGTGGAAATACATAATCCTAAGTAAAGGATGGTAAGATTAATGGTGAGGATTTAGCAGAGGCCCTCATTATTTTCATCAGCCTTTCTAAGCCAACCTAAATAAAAATAATTGGTAAGAATTGATAAGAATAATTAAATTTAAAACTAGTTTTCTATTTTTTAAGTCATTCATATATAAACCTGAGTAAAAACAGTGGACTTCCTAGGAAAAGGCAGCTTCAGGACAAGCTGCACTAGTTGCTCCCTCCAAGTAGGGAAAAAAAGCTTCTCCCCACCCCCACTCCACAACATCAACCAGAAATTAATTTGTGCTGCCAAATACCACCTTCACTCTGCTCCTTTGGAGGTACTGTCCTGAGGGAAGACTGCTATGAGGGGGTGGGGGGTACTCTAGGTGTGGGGTTACCACTAACGTGGGGGGCTGTTGTGCCTTTTGCATAAGCTAGGGAAAGCTTCTCAAAGGCTGGCTGTGACATGTTGTCGTTTATGTCGCCGAAGAAGAAGCCAGTGCTTAGGGAGCTGGTTTCTAGGCTGGGACTTTTAGGGGCCTGAGCTAGGCCCAGGGCAAGCAGGACTGATACCTTCTGCACTGCTCCCCAGTAGTAATCCCTAGAACGGCCTGGATGAGAGGCCTATCTTACCACTTTTACATACTAACAACCCTGCATTACGTATTTGCAATTATTGCTTTGTAAAACTCTCAAAACTCAAAAAGCTACCCCCCCACCACACACACACACACACACACACACACACACACACACACACACACAGACAAACCTTAAGTATCAAAATGGCCTCATTTTGGAGAAGAGATGGGACACAGGCCTCCAAGAGCAGATATCTGGCCTCCAGGAGAGTTCTCTACACTGGAGAACATTGAGGTAATTACCTGGTGCCTGCATTTGAGGAAACGTATTAATGCCCATTTTAACTAAATTCCAACTCTGTCAGTAACTTGGAGTGGAAAGTAAGCCCTGAGATGTGACCCCAAATCTACTCTTACTGTCTCTTCTCTGGAACTACAGTAACAGGTTCATTCATTTGAAAATATCCGCAGCATGGGATTAAACTTTGATACAACTATAACAAGTACGCCATTGCTCAATCATAATATTTTATACAGTGCCTTGCAGTTTTTCAAAGCATTTCATTATCTCAGCTTTCAAAAGAATGTAATAAGAGTAACATAGCAAACTTACAGTCCCCAGTTAACAAATTTACAAACTGAGGCTGAAATAAATTAGGGGATTTGCCAAAGATCACAGTTGCTGCTACAGTGTTCTGGGTAACTGCATTTCCTTCAGATCTCCAAAGACACCGAGAATTTGTCATGCAGACTGACCATTTCTTTTTAATATCCTATGAGATAGGCTTCTTTCTGCATTACCTTTGAATAAATGAAGAAACAGGAACACAAGCAAATGAAGTTACTTAGAGCCCCAGAACCTTAGAGCTGAAAAAGGCCTTCCAAATCACCTAGTCCAGTCTCCTCATTTTACAGGTGAGAAGACACCTAAGAGATTAAATAGCATGTCCAAGGTCACCAGGCTATTAAGTAGTGTAGATGGAACCTGAACGCAGGCCTTCAGACTGATGGTCAAATGTTCTTTCCACTACAACCCTATGCACTTGCCAAGATGTCAGCAGCAGAAGTCAAATACACTACCGGGACTTTCTAAACCACCCCCGTCCACCACCAACGTTTATTGAGCAACTACTATGTGCAGAGCAGTGAACTAAATACCCATTCAGAGCTTTCTGCATCCCCTCCCTTCTCCCACCTTTGTCCCCAGGACCCGCTTCAATAAAAATCATAGTGTAACAGAACGGCCTTGCTTTCCGACATTACATAAATCCAGTTTCACAGCTCCTTCTTTCCCTCACCTAAAATAGGATTTACAAAAGAATGAAGGTACTGAGCTTTATATCTTATTAGAGTTACCTCAGGCGCCACTGTGCCAGGCATGTGGGATATGTAGCTAATTATTCATCAAGTAAAACAAAGTCTCCACCTAAATTCACTTAGCAACACATTCCCACACTGTATCTCCCTTCTGGCTTGCCAAGAGACAGCATTGCATTTAATTTGCCTAGTCATGGTGAAGCTGGTCCTTTGGTTAGCTGTAAGGGACTTCACAAAGTAGCTGTTTGATGAGTGAGGTACGCTCCTATTTGTTGGCACATTTATGCCTCATGACAACTTTAAGACGTAGGTACTATTGCCCCATTTTACAGATGAAGGAAGTGGGGCTCTCAGAAGTTAAGTAACTTGGGCATGTCCACCCGACTCTCAAATGGCGGATCCAGAATTTGACTCTGGGGCTTGTTGATTCCAAAGTCTATGTTTTCCCCACAATGCTACACTTATCCTGGCCTCTGGGGTTTTTGGTTTTTTTTTCACAGCTAAACTATAAACTACATACAAAAGTGTTGGTTCCAGTGGCAAAGTCCAGGACTACACGTGTCTATCCAGCAGGGCAGGGCTGGCAGAATAAACAAATTTCCCTCCCTGGGAATCTGGGAGCTTCTTAAAGACATCAGTCAAAGGCTTGGGGTTTAAGAAAGAAAGGAAAAAAAAAAAAGCGAGTAGGAGAAAGGGAGTTTCTAGCCAATTTTTTGGTGAAACTCGTTTGAGTACATAAGAAATCTGAAAGGCAAGAATTTGTGTGGGTTGATGTGAGGCTGAAATGAGATAATGTTATGAAAACACTCGGTAAGCTGGAAAGCACTGAGCAGACACATGCCTTGTTTTTAAGGTGTTTGGGGGAAAAGAGGGGTTTCATCAGAGTTGATGGCATCTGCTTCAGTTTTTCACTCATTCCAACCACAGACTGCCCCCATTTTCCCCTGGAGCTCCTTGACTGAAGTTTCCAGCTTTGGGGAGGCAGAGACAAGTAGTGAAGGTCAGCCTGGCGTCTCCCCTCACACCCCGCAAGCTCCTCCAGCCTTTGGTGCCTCCCAGCCGGTGCCCAACTGGACTCTGCACACATAGTTAATGGGGCTAGGCCTGGGAGTGTAGGCATGCTTTCCCATCTCAGCAAATAGGGAATTAGCAGTCCATAACACAAGCAACCCAAACCCACCAGCCAAAAATCCTCTAGCCTTTGATTGACTTTGCTGTAAGTCCTCAGGCAAGTTGCATGACCTCTCTGTGTCTCAGACTCCTAAAGCAATAAAGCAGGCAATGGACGTTCCTTTTTAGCTCTCAGGGTGATAATAAGGGTGAGAGAAATTGCTTCTGTAAATGCTCAAGAGGAAAGTGCTTTGCATCCTATCATCAGGGCTCTGCAGTCCAATAGAAAGCCTGTGGGTACTCTCACCATGAGCCATCTCAGCAGGACCCTCCTTTCTGCCCAGAACCCTCTCACCCCGCAAAGAAGCCTGGGATCTGGCAGCTCATGAACTCTTGCCTTCCCAAATATCAAAGAGATGCAGCCCTGGCTTTTCCTTTATTTCTATCAAGGGGCCTTTGAACCAAAGGGATTTTTCAGAGAAAGAAAACTCTATGGAATCTTTAGGGTCCAGGCTCTTAAAAGAAAACACTAAAACTGGAAGCAGTCCAAGGCTCTTGTGTCCAATTAAGGAAATACTCACATTCCTGTCCTAGCTCTGCCTCTAGCATGCTTTCTCTCTTTCCACAGCTACACAGGAATGCACTTTAACAGCCAGAAAAGAGGTTACTATCACCAGGACACATATCATATAGCAGAGGGCTCCTTGGCGCAGGCTCCGGCAGGCTGATACCTTCCCCAGATTAGACAAAGAGCATGGGCCACGGAACCATCCAAATTTCCTTCATAGTACTCTGTCCTTCCCCCAACCCCCATGCCATTTCACCCCCAACTCTGGACCAGAGAAACTCCATTGTATCTGAGGGGTTATGAAAAAAAGAGGAAAGCACTTACAGTAGTTTCTTGTGAAGAAAAGCACTTTCAGTTTTCTTTTCAAATATACAGGATGTCTGCTAGCTTCCTCCAGGGGCAGCTGTGTCCCTGCTGACTTCACACCCACTGCCCCTCCTTGGAGGAGCAAGCAGTGAATTATGCACAGAGGAGCTGCTCCTTCTGACCGCCTCTGCCAGCTCGGTAACCGGAGCTCACACCAGCTCGCGGGAGTCCCAGGTGTGTTTCACACCCACACTGGTGCCCAGCCTTGGGATCAGATAGCTGGGTCCATATTACACCTTCCTGCCCTTTCAACAACAATTTGACCAACAGGTATTAAGCACCTACTATGTGCCAGACGGTGGTGTTTCCAAGGAATCACCTTAGGAGAGCTTGAGTTCTCTCCCATCACCATCACCCCCAAAACTACCCCAAAGAAACACACAGTCTAAGTGATAGACCAACACAACTTTAAGACAAATTCCCTAAATTGCTTTAGTGGCCCCCTACATAATCATAAAGCTGAGTGAAAATGGCACACATGCTATGCATTGTAGTTTGCGTAGAAGACTCCTAGCCTCTGCCCTTCCCACCAGATTTGCTTCTGAGTTCTTTTCTAAAGATATTGGGGGCTGCCTGGACATGGTGTCTGATGCTGTGGACACTGGGAGAGCTGGAAGCCAGCCCTCTCTAAGACCACATGATAACTGCCACAGTAGAGACATGTAACCGTGGGAGTGATGTGATCACTCTTGTCTTGGGGAGAGGAGTGCTGACCACCAGATTAGAAATTCTGCAAAGGTACGGATTGAGTCCCTTTTCTTTACTGAGGTACCTCCACCACCAGGAAGAGTGCCTGAACATAGTAGGCACTCAAGAAATATTTGTTGAATGAACAAATGAATGGTATCAGGACAAGCTAAAGGGAAAGGATACTGTTGAGCTGGCCTCAAAGAATGAACAGACGCCAGAGAAGGGCCATCCTAGCAATGAGCACGCCATACACAAAGGCCCAGGGGTGAGAAAGTGCCAGGGGTGTGTTGGGAACTAAGAGTGAGCAGAAGAGTCTAGATCTTGAGAGGGGGCACTGGACCCCCCAAGACTTCAAGTCTGCGTGCTAAATGGAATTCTTATTTGTTAGTAAAGGAAGGCCTTGGGCTCCGCGGAATGGACTGTGCACAGACTTCCCAGCAGGAGAAAACATCTGTCACTTCTGTTAGCGAAACCAATCCAGTTTCCCCGCACCTCTACAGTATTTGGGTTAATATCAACATTTCTCCTGCAGTTAGGTGGGGCCTAAGCAGAAGTGTTAAGTAGGTCAAACTGAGTTCACGTGAAATGTGTCTTCTGAGACTGCCTGTTTCCATTCCCTCCTATTTCACACCTCTCTTTGACCCGCCCCAGACGCCCACTGATCTCAGAACACTGATCTCCCCTTACAACAGTTTTCTCAACTCCAAAACCAGCCTTTCCTTTTCCACTGAGATGTTCATCCTTCAGCTCCCTAATCTCAGGTGGCTGCTAGGCAAGCAAGCTGGATCTGACCAAGAAATTCACCGTGCTGTGAGAACGGCTTGCTCACAATATCTCCCAGGCCTCTGTCCAACAGTGGCATTTCAGGCCGGGTAAGTGGGCGAAAGGGGAGAAGCTCTCTGTGGTCACAGAAGCTGATGATGGTTAGTGGTTGATGGTCGAAGTCTGAGAGGAAACCAAGCCATGGTAAGACAGAGAAGGGCTGGGGTGGGTGCAACCAGCAAGCACATGTTATATAAAATGACTTTCCCCATTGGCCACAGCCCTTCTGGGAGGACCTGATGGGGATTCGTGACCTCAGCTCTAATCTGATGACAGCATTTTCATTCATTAACTCCAATGACCAATGGGAGGGGGGTGAACAAAGTCTCAGCAGATCCCTTTCTTCCTTCCTTTTCAGTAAGAAGGGACAGAGCTTCAGACCGAAGGGGACTCCTACAAATGGGCCCCGGGTACCAAGCACCCTTGCCCAAAGCCCAGGCCAGCCCGAGCAGCCCAGGTGTGCATCAGGGGAGGTGGCCCTGACCTCACTGCAGAAGTTCTGCGCCACCTGACTAAAGCTGATGACAAGTCATGATGGCGAGAAAGGCCAAATACCTTTTCACGTGCTTAATGGGGCCCTGCGGGTGGCAGAGGCTTCCAAGGAGGGCTTCGAAGCCGAGTGAGCAGATGGTGTGGCACATTCGGGGCATGGGGAGAGCCGGTGACGTGACTGCTTGCCAACTACTGAGGACAGTGGGGCATCTGGCCACCCACACCTCTGGCCCTGACTCCTGAGGCCTGTGTGACTGCAGGAAATTTGCCTTGTGCTCCCACCCGCCCTCTCAGCTAGCACCTGGGTGCCTTGTTCCTTCTTATCCAGGCTGCATCTTAGGAAAGGAAACCAGACAGGTGGAAGGCGATTCTCCCGAGGCTGACTCCTAACTTCATCCTTTAATGCCTCTGATGTTACTATGGAAAAAAGCTAGAGAATTACGTGTGTTTGAGTCTTTCTGGAGGTTGGGGGGCATTCCCCACTGCGATCCAGCCCGCTCTTTTTTATTTGGGGATGGTTGGAGAGTGCACTAATGAAAGCCCTGACTCACTTTGCTTCCAATTCCACACTAGAGAGGGTCCTCCCCTTCACACAGACACCCCAGGTTTATTCTCATGTTATTTCCTCATCTCCAGGTCCCTAACCTTCCACAATGCTTATTCATTTCTCCATTAAAAAAAAAAAATTAGGACTAATGAATGACACACCAGATATGTTGTCTGACACTTTTTTTTCTTTCTAGCTGAACCATCCTACTACCTGTTGGCAGCTCAGTGGCTGCTCAACTCGGGCTGGGACTCGAACGGCTGTTGCTCAGAGCTCAAACTCTTGAGCGAGCTCTTAACCAACTGAGCCACTCGGCCGGCCCGTGACACTCTTAATGAGAGAACAAATAGCTCTCTTCACTTGTCTAGCCTCAGTTTACTCTTCTGTGAAATGGGCCTGATATTCCCACCCTTCAGCTCATCACACAGGGAGGGAGCAATAGTGGCAAGCACTTGGCTTCCTTGTCAGAAAGGCACAGTATTAAATTATCCTCTGTTGGATCTGCTTGAAGATGAATAGTGAAGAAGGAAAGTGAAACCCACATCAATTATTTCATTTTGTTGCTTATTACAGGAAAACACAGCAGAGGTAGCAACCTTCTCTTGTTTTCTGAGAGAGGCCAAGACAGTTTCCTTAGAAGAGAATGATGCCAAATATAATGGTTGATAGCCCATCTCTCCCTCTTCCCAGCACATTTCTTGGGAATTTGCACTGGGTCTCACACTTGCCAGCACCTTGGTTGGAAGCACACAGGTGCATGACTTGCTGCCTTCCCATGGCAGTCCAGGGTGGTTACATTAGCCCTCGTTGGCAGGCATACAGACTCCCACCTTCACAGCCTGCCCTTCCCCATATGGGGACACGGGCATCTTAAAGCTATTTGTTCAACAAGGAACATTAAGAAATACCCTGGTATCGCGTGCCAGCAAGTAACCCAATTCTTTTGTTCTTGAGACCTCCACATGTCCACACAAGCACATACACTTGTATGCCAGGGGCATCACGGCAGTTGAACAAGTGCTCTGTTTTCTGGATCTAAGTTAGGGAGATAACTCTGAGCTCAATCCAAATGGCAACCGAAACTTCTCATCCAATTCACATTGCTTTAGCACCTTTGTTTGTGTTTGGGTATTTGTCATAAGCAGCAACAATACCTCCCAGTGACCTCAGGGGAAACAGGTGTGAGGCACTGGTGTGACTCCAATACATCTAGCACTCCCTTCCTTCTGTAGAGCAAGGACAGGGAGCAGTGGGGGGCATCTCTGTGGCAGGAGCCCACACTGGGATAACCATCTGATGTAAGAAAGGAGAGAGAGAGAAGTCAGCAAGGGGCCTGCTGCGATGGCCTGAGAGGGAGGTTGTGTTGGTAGGAGCAGATGATGGTGACAGGCAATGCAAAGATGGAGGCTTCAGAACTTTGTAACTGTTTGGATGTGGGAGCAGGAGGGAGAGGGAACTGGAAAACGCTTGGAGTTCTTAAACGCGGGTGACTAGAAAACTGGCACTATTTACAATGGATAAAGCAGAGTGTAGAGGGCCTGGACGGGGGAGGATATGGTCATGTCTATTTTAGCTGGCTGGAGCTCCCATGTGACAACTGCCCGTTGAGTTGCCGCTGTGGCCCCTAGTGCTATCGTACCATTCATGCTAATTGTTTCTCTTGCTCTTGGGTCCATGGTGGCTAAGGCTTCAGTTCTGAAGGGCATGTGCCTGGCAAGTCTTTGTGCCATGAGTGCCGAGCCCATTGCAGACTGGGTTCTTCAGAAGCAGATACAGAGATAGGGTTTGGGACCAAGATCAATGAGAGGAAGGGGAAGAAGCAGGCTTGGGATGAGAAAGAAATCTAATTGAGATGTGGGCGGGCTCAACAAATCTCAGCCAAGTCTGGGGGGCAGGAGGGGGGTAGGGAGGTGGTGGTGGCAAATATTACCTGTCGGAGTGTCCTGCATCGTGACAAAATGCCTGGGCCTACCACAGATCCCAAAGTTCACAGCGCTCTTTTCCGGCCTTCCTTCTGTTTGCCATGCATTGCAGAGGACGGCAGCTGGTAGAATCCTCAGGGAAGGGACAGGTTAGGTGCTAGTCTATCTTCTCCATTTTTCAGGCAACGGAGCTAAGGCCCCTAGAGAGTAGCTGGCTTTCCTCAGCTCTGCCGATCAGTGAGTGGTGAACTCAAGACCAACACTTGGTCCTCTGCCTCCTTGGTCTATGCTTGCCCCAAGAGAGGAGATGGCTTTGTGTTCAGCGGGTCATGGTGGGAAGACCATTGCTCCCAGTCTGTGGATGGGCTACATGTTGTGCCTGTTGTCTTACCCTTCAATGTCGTCAGGTTTGCTGGAAGGACTACAGACTCACATCCTAAAGTGTTGAGTAAAGCCGGCAACTTGGGGAGAAGACTGAATTCAAATTTCCAGAGAGGCAGAGCTGGTGGGGGTGGGAGCTTAGAAATTGGCTCTACAGATTCCTAAAGCAGTTCCTTGTCTCTGATTTTTATCCTGGGATTTAGTCAGCTCAGCAGGGGTCATGCTGGAGTCTTCCATAATTTCTCCTGATGGAGGACATAGGCATTGGCATGGCCATCCAGCCTGCATTGGGGCATTATAAGAAACACCCCCATGAAATGACCTACGGGGTTTCCCACAGAGCTGGTGTGAAGGACACTCTTCATGACATTCTATGGTGTCTTCTGATTGTCCCTTGACTGTACTGTCCCTTATGAGGCCACACGGGAAGCCCCAGCATCAGGAATAGACGTGCTTCTCTGAAGCAACTGCTTCATTTTTTATATCATGGGTACACTGAGTGCTGTACATGATTTTCTTGCACTTTTGCTATTTAGGTTGGAAAGTCAGAGCTTGATTTGAAGGTGCATTAGTCCAAGTTCAAGGACATGACAGTATTTGAGAAGGTAATAACCGCACCAGGATTTGTTCTTTTTTACCTTTTATTTTCCCTTACCCCCATAGCCTCTCTATTTATTTTTTAACTTTGCCCTATTTTATGTGGTTTCTGTCAACTCCCTCAAATACTTTCTAGAATGATGTCATATGTAAATAAAAAATTAAAGATGACTTCTTCAGAGGGCTTCAATTTTTCCTGGGACTTGCCACTCTAAGTATGTTCTTCTGTGTAACAACTTCCAGGGATGGAGCTGCGAGGGAGCCCCAGAAGGGCCTGGCCCTTCCCCACACTGCTGTACAAATCATGATCTCGTCTTGTAACCACTGTGGATGAGGCTCAAATGCTAACGGAGTCCTGGAGCAGCCCAACTTGTGGAGTGGTCACCGGAATTCAGGTCTTCCAAGGGTGTCAGAGGAGAGTGTCATAATTTTCCCACTTGGCATGGTGTGTAATGTACAGCCAGGACGAGCCAGTCAGGCCACTGTGCTCCTTGAGATCCAGACATGATGCAACTTCATACCTGGAAGCTGTCTGGGTTTTGCAAGGGCACATCACAGTTCTTCGAGGTATTTAATCATCTCCAGGTGGGTCATTTGGTTATCATTGCCTTCACTTTGCTGTTTCCACAAGCTGGGGCATTTTTTTTTCTCTCCTGAAGATCTGAATGGCCTTTAAGAGGAATTCTTTCCAAGCTGACTCATCAAAGCATCTCCTCCTGGTATTAAGGATCTCAAATAGCATGTCCTAGGGGTGAACACATCAGCACTAGAGGGATTTGAACACCAGACTTGTCCACCTTTCTGAGCAACTAGCTCTGTTGAGGCCAGGGCTTACTAGGTCAAACATGGACTGTAGGATTCCTGAATTCCTGTGCTTGGACCCCAGGATTCTGTACAAAAGGAATTCCTCATTCTTAGGTGTCAAAAGGGCCAATCACCACAAGCAGACAATGCCCAGCCCTACAGTGGGGTGTTGATTAGCCTTTGTCTTTGGGTTATTTCATATCACTGGGAAGGGGAGGGAAGGTAGTAATAAAATCTCTTGAAAATGTCACAGATGTAGCAAAAATTAACCTTCTTTAGCTTCAATTTCCTTGTCTGCCAAAGAGGGGGCAGGGACAATAGCGCCCACCTCGCAGAGCTGGTGTGACGAGTAAAAGAGCTAGATGACAGAAAACACCTGGTTCGGCACCTGTCACAGAGGCGGACGGAGCCCCTCACACAGGAACTATTTTGACTGTGTAAAATGGACTCGGTCATGTGAGCGTTAAGACTGCTAGTTCTCAGTGCTCCCCTTAAACCAGCACCGTCAGTATCACCAGGCAGCCTTTTAGAAATGCAATGTCTCATCCCTGCCCCAACCTGCTGCACCGGAAGCTGCATTTTAATGAGCTCCCCAGGTGACCATGTGCATATTACAGTTTGAGAATCATCAAATTATGGGTCGGCAATTTTACCTGTAAATCTGGCGGATTTGATGGCATTTCTCTTGGCAACCAACAGTCAGTAAATGAGTCTGTCAATCAAATCTAGGCAATATTTACTCAGTGCAGCCTGCTCCTGGGCCTGGTTGGCTCTGCAGTGGCTCTGGCCAGCCCTCAGCTCACCCTGCTCACCTGCCTCCAGTGGTCACCTGCTCAGTGGCCAAGGCTCCAGGGAGATTGAGGGCTCCTTGTTTACTGGGCAAGCAGAGATAAGGTTTCTCACAGCCCCACCTGAGCACCTGTGCCAAGGTAAACTTGCTCTCCAGAATTGCTCCCTGACTGGAAAATGTGTCAGTCTATTTATTTCTCACTCCCACTGGAAAAAAGGTGGGGTGGGGGGGAGTGGTTGGTCATGATGTCATTCTTTCCACGGAACTTCTCAAAGGCATCGCATTTCACAGTGACTTCCAGGCACCTCTTGTGTTTCGCTGCAAAGTACCTCACACAACTGGCCAAGAGCTTGGAGTTTCTCTTCCTTCTCCCAGCACTCAGGCCCCTCCCTCAACCTCTTTCTGGGGTTTTTACTCCCTGAGGGTTTTGCAAGCAGCCTAGGAAAGGATCCTGGAAGCCAAGAGGTGTGGGAACGTTTTCTTAGCATTTCTTAACAAAGGTGACTTGAATTTAGGTTAATAGTCACTGGTTGATGGGAATGGAGTGCAGGTGCTGGCTCCAAAGGGGCAGGGAAAAGGCTCCCTGGGGACAAGCCTACTGCAGAGAATTGGGAACAAAGCAGGGAAACGATTTTTCTAAAAGGCTTTCAAAGAGTCAGCAACTGGTTTAGGGCCATTGAATTTATCACAATTCTTGTTTACATTTCTCTAGAGAAGAGCTAAGACTTTCTAATTGGGTTTCTGGCTCCCACACGCAATGGCTAGTAGACAGCACTGGACTCCTGCTGGGAGTGGGAACCCATCACTGGGTCCTCTGATGAAGATGCTCCTGTTGTTCAATTTTGCCCCCAACCCAAGTTTGAAGTACTTAAAAAAACAAAAGGTCATAAAATAAAAGAGAGGCCTTGCACAGACCAGTAATGTGCCATGAACTGAGAAATATGACTAATCCAGTCCAATGTTAAAACTGTTTTAAATTTTTATTTGTAATATTTTAACAGGTAGATAAAACCAGAGACTATTACAGTGAACCCTTGTGGACTCACTTCGCATTTCAGTCAGAACAGACTGTAGTGCTGTGGTAACAAACATCACCAAATCTCAGCGGCTGAAAGCAACAAAGGTTCATTTCTCACTCATCCACCTGTCCTCCATGGGTTCCCAAAAACAGCATGCCTGCTCAGGGACTGGGGAGGAGGGAAGCCTTGTCTCTGGGCTGCCATGTTGGCCAAAGCTTTTGTGCACTGTTTCATGGGGCCAGAAACACAAGTCACCTCCACTCCAGTTCATTGGCCAAAGTAAGCCTATAGGCCACCCCAAACTTCCACGTGGACGGGAAATGCAATCCTTCCACGGGCCTGGAAAGCAGACAGCCAGGACTATTTGGTGGACAGCATTAATGGTGGCCACACCAGCTTTAGCAAATATTAGCATATTGCCTTATTTGCTTCAGAGAAAGTAAATATTAAAGATATAACTGAGTTTGCCCCTGTACTCCCCATCTCCCTCTCCTCCCGCGTTTCCCAGAGCTGAGCACTGTTGTGCTCAGTGTGAATCGTTCTTATGCACGTTTTTATGCATTTTTGCTATTTTTATTACATTTTTATGTATCCATAAACATTTAAAAGTATTATTATGTCAGCTTTTAAGCTATATATGTATGTATATATGTATATGTATATACACACACACACACACACACACACACACACACACACAGACGGTGCCAAAAAATGTATACACATTTTAAGAAAGGAAAACTGCATTAAAATTGTAATACTGAATATAAACCAATAACAAAAGCTAAATACAAGTCATATTTGACTTCTGCAGTTATAAGAGGTGCTCAGAGTGGCTACCATCAGTGTCCAGACACTTCTGATTACGGCGAACTACTACTTGGGCAACATTGACCAAAGTGTCCACTTGTATACATTTTTTTGGCACCCCCGGTATGTAGCATAATCTTCTGCAATGTGCATTTCAACTTCAGCATTGCAGTTGTGAGATTTTTATCTTTACTGACACATGCTGTATTGTATAATATAATTTATTCGTCCATTCTCTTGTGGATGGACATTTAGTTTGTTTCCATGCTGCAGCAAACATCTTAATACACGTTTCCTTGTACACATATACAAGACTATATCCCTAGGAGTGGAATTTCTGGATAGGAGCACCTACAATTTTACTAGTTATTGCTAAATTGCTCTCTAAAGTACTGCTATCAACTTCCAGTCCCGCCAGCAGTGAATGAGGCTCTGATTTAACAGGTTGTTGCTAGCACTTGGCATTGGCTGACATAAATTTTTGCTGATCTGGTGGGTGTGAATGGTATTTCATTATTGTTTTGATTTGTATCTGTGATTAACAGTGAGAGCAAGCATCTTTCTGTATTTGTATTGACCTGCTGGGGTGCCTCTTCTACAAATTGATACTTCATGTTCTTTGCTTATTTCCCCCCAAGTGTTATCTTCTTCTAATTAATTTGAGGGGTTTCTTTAGATGTTATATTCATTGCAAATATCTTCTCCCAGGCTATGGCTTGTTTTTCACTTTGTTATAGTAGCCTTTTGTTGTGCACAAGCTAATTTAATGTAATCAAAATCATTGATGTTTTGTGTTTTTAAAAGAAATCCTTCTTTATCTTCAGGTCATAAAGAATGTTTCTATATTTTTGTCCTTTGTTTTAAAGTTTTGCCTTTTGTTTTTAGCTTTTTAATCTATTTGGTCTAAGGTAGAAAGCTAATTTCGTATTTTCCTTATGGAGAAAAGTTGTTCCTAGGACTCATTTATTTAATTCCACACTGCTTTGTCACATCCTCCCTGTCTTGTACTGTTTCCACACCTGAGTGAGCTGGTGACTGGGCTCTATTGTGTTCCATTGGTCTATCCTTTTGCCCAAACTCTATACTGTCTTTATTACTAAATATTTTCATAATAAGTCTTGATAGGGCAAGTTCTTCCACTTTGTACTTTTTCAAATGTGCTTCTGTTATTGTTGGCTCTTTGCTCTTCCAAATCAATTTTGAGATCAAATTGTCTAGTTTCAAACAAAACAAAATAAAACAAAACACCCTGTTGGACTTCAATTGAAATTCTTTTTTTTTTTAGATGTTTTTTTTTTTTTTTAATTGGGGAACTGGGGGAAGGGGAACAGACAAGTTGCTGTCCTTTTGTTCTTCAGTCTAGTTGTGGAGGACGTTGCTTCGCTGGCCCAAGTTGGCACCATCATTGCGCTCTTCCCGGACGAGGCAGATCAGTCACCGGCCTCTGGACAGCTGCTCACAGCGGCTGCTGGCCGCTCACGCTGAGTGCTGGTGACACAAGGTAGCCCCTGGCAACCCACTGCCACAGGGGCTGCAGCCTACGCCGCCGCCGGCGACTCACGGCAGCCCCGCTCCAGGTTGAGCTGTTGTTCAGCATCTTAGCTGTAGAGGGTAGTGTCACTGGCCCTCATATGTGGGATCCGAACCGGGACCCTCTGGCATCCCAAGCCAGCTCTTAACCATCGCGCCACTTGGCTGGCCCTCAATTGAAATTCTATAGATGAAATGGACATCTCTGATTTCCAGGGTTCTGTTGTATTCATTTTCTTTTGTATGGCATGTGCTTATAATTTCCAAGCCTTTCATGGGTCCCCTCATTTCCCTCTCTGCTCCCCTCTCCAACCCTCCTTACTTTGACTGAAACATTGCTTGCTTTCTGTTTTTTATTCTGGCTTCAGTTTCTTTACTTAACGTAGTTACCTCTTTCAAAGGTCTCCTAATTCTTCCAACTGTTGTCAGTGTGCAAAAGGTAAAACCCATATATAACGACAAGGGGATAAGAGAGAAGGTTCTGATAGTCTCCTATGAGGAGACGTGACAGCATAATTACATATAGGGGAGAGGGGTGCACAATCATCTTTTCTGAGCTTCCGGAGGTAGTACAGGTAATGATTATAAGGCCAGGCTTCTGAGTTTGAATAACAGCTCTATCGCTTACCAACACCAATCTTGGGCAAATTACTTAACCTCTCTCTGCTTCAGATTTCCTTTCTGTAACGTAGGGATGAAAATATTAATTAGCTCATAGTATTAGTGTGAGAAATCAATAAGCTAATGTATGTAAAGTACTTGAGACAGTACCTGGTATATTGTGTGTTATCTATTATTGTCATTACTAAGATAGGATTTCCATGACGCACCTAGAATGTGGTTAGTTTGAATGTTCAAACTAGATAATGTCAGAGTCAATCACTGCGAGCTGGCTGGTTAGTGTTGTAGCTTCTCACTAAGCAGAAGGGCGCCACCCACATAGTTGAAGGTTTAATCATTAGTGATCCTCAGTGGTGCTAGTTTAGTGTTAACCATGTTGCAAATTTCACAAAATCAATGAGTTCAGGGTTGGATGGTGCCTATGCAATCCAATTTTCCCCCGCATGCTTGAAATCTCTTAAAATAAAGCTATAGAAAAGGAAGACCTTTATGACAGAAGAGCAGAAAGGCAGGAATATTGAAAGGGCATCAGATCTACTTTAAAAAAATAAAACTGAGGAGGTGGTAGAAAAAGTATGAATCGATAAAGGTTTAAAAGGTTGCTGGGCTGGAAGTGGCCATTAAGAGAAGCAGAAAGTGAGGGGTTGGTTCTAGAGAGCTGATAGTCTAGGTCCAGGACAGCCTCATCCAGAAAAATGTCTGGGCCTTGGAAACCAAGGCAGTATTTCTCAAGATTCTAGATCACTGTCTATTTGAGGGGCTTACAGCATCTCCTTCCCCTCTCTCTGACACCAGGCTGCCTGGAGACCTGACATTTCTACCACTGGTGCCCCTTTGGATTAAGACTTTGGGTGCCCTATTGAGAGAAAAAATATATATTATAACCTAAGAGGAGTAAGCCCATATCATCTATCATCCAGGAGACACTTAGATTGAATTCTTCAGCTTAGGCCTAGCTGAGAGCAGGCTCGCACAGTATAACAAAGGAACTTCTGCTGGGCAGAGGGGGAGAGGAATGCTCAGAGGGTGGGGCTGTCTTACAAACAAGGAACGCCAAAATGGGGACTCGACAAAACTGGAGGAAGGGGTGATGGGGGGTAGAGTGGGGAAAGACAGTACAAGGGTGTACGTGAAGGTGTAGGAGATGGTAAAGGGTGGATAGAGTCACCAACCATTGGGATAGAAGCTGACTCTGGTACCCAGAAGTTCCTTTCCGATGATATGAAAATCCACAGACCTGTGGTGAGTCTTGCCCCCCTTTAAGGATGCAGGATTAGATCAAGGACTCCATATCACCGTGTGGGATCTCCCTTCAGAACTCAGACTCCAGGCTAAAGGTTCTTACCTGCACTGTGGTATGTACCTGATAATAACAGCACCTGGTTGTGTGTAGCTCTTCACACTTACAAAGCACTTAAACACCCCTTACTTACTCCTTACACCCCTGGAAGCTGGACAGGGTATGACATTATCCCCAAGTTATGAAGAGAAAAGTGAGGGAGAAAGAAGAGGACAACTTGCCATAGGTCCCACAGCTGGACAGGAAGGAGTCAGACGGGCCTGACATTGGGATCCCCACACCTGTCAGAATGGGCTTTCAGGCCAGATAGACAGCTGCTTGAGCATATGGCACGTACTCACCCCAGGTCATCATCTCAGAGCATGGCTGGGCTGGACTATCTGTCCCAGGTGCTAACTCCCACAGGGAGGGATGTGCTAAAGGGGTTGCCACCCTGATAAAGGTCATGCACCTGGGTGTGGGCACATAGGACTGTCATGCAGCTTGGTTGCTGCCCTGGCCTCATAGCACCTCCTGCTCCAGCCCTGTGGCCACCCCAACTCCTCCATGCTTAGTTCATCCATTCACTCATTCATTCATTCATTCAACATGCAGTGGGCACTGATGCACTAGAAGTACAGAGATAAAATAGGACCTTATCTCTCCCTTTCACAATGTGGTAGAGGGAGACAGTATCTAAATAGACAAGGGCTACAAAATGTTGATTCTCTTTTCAGAGAGGGAGATGGTGTAGTGGTCAAGGTCACAGGCTTTGGAGCTGGAATGGGAAAATGAATTACGGAGAGAGGATATATTTGAAGGTATAATGGCTGAGAATTTCTTAGAAATAAAGAAAATATAAAACTTCAAATTGAAAGGACTCAGTGTTAAACAAGATAGAAACTCACACCTAGATATAGTGTAGTAAAATTTAACATTAATGACAAAGAGAAAATTCTCAAAACATTTATTAAAAAAAAGATCAACAATAAAGAAAAAAGAATCAGAATGACACGAAAACGCAATAACAACATTGGATACAAGAAGACAATGAAGTTATCTTTTAAAGGTTTGATGGAAAAGGACTTCAAACCTAGAATTTAATACCCAGACAAACTATCATTTAAATACAAGTAAAATAAAAATGGTATCAGGTATATAAAGGTATATAAGGCTTCAGATGGCTTATCCCCAAACCCCTTTTTAAAATAGTCTTGAAGATAATTTTTTAGTGCAGGAAGAAACCTAGAAAAACGCTCCAGAATAAACCTAAAAAAAAAGCAGACGATGAAGAAGAAAGGAAAACATACATAAGGTGAGCAGAGAACTAGAGTGCAGCAACAACAAGAAATTAAACAAGCTGGTTTTCTGAAGAGGTTATAAAATATACAAATACATGACAAAATTAACGGAGGAAAGAAAAAACGTAAACATGCAATTAATACTGAAAGAAACACAAACACAACAAAAAGTTTTAAACTAACAATATTATGAAGAATTGTAATTTGGAGACTTACCAAAACTGATAGAATTCTGGAAAAATATGAAATTCCAAAATTGGAAGAATAGCAAACTGAGTTGTCAAGTATTCAGTTAAGAATCACAATATAACCAAAGACCCCCACTCTCCCTGAAAAGCCCTAGGCTCAGGTGGTATTATAGATAATTTCTACCCACTTGTAAGGCTAAGATAATCCTCTGACATATATAAATTGTTCCAGAAAATAGAAGTCACTTTCTCCTTTATTATAACATTAGATAAGAATGGTTAAAAAACCTATAAGGTTATTTCATGTTTGAATATGGATATGAAAATTCTAAATAAAATATTAGCTAACTGTAGACAATGATGTATTTAAAAAGTTGTGACCAAGTAAGGCTTATTTTAGAATATGGGAAAGTATAACGTGAGAAAAAAACAATTAATGAAATTTTTACCATTAATGAACTGAAAAAATATTTTTCATGATGACCTCAAGAAGTTTTGTCAAAAGCATTAAGTTTTAATTAAAATTAAAATTTAGCTTCTTAGTCACGCAAGTCACGTTGCAACTGCCCAATAGCCACACATTGCTAGTGGCTACCACATTGGACAGCACAAAAATATAGAACATTTCCATTATGTTCTATAATGGACACCACTGCTCCATCATTCAACTATTAAAGAGTATGTAAAACTTGTCAAAGGATCAGGATGAATGCAAGAATATCAGTGATTTACTGCCAGCCTTATAAGGCATTCACTCAGACTTTGATGTGATGGTTGAGAACTGACTTAAAGTGATGGATTGATTCTGGACATCGCTGTCACCAACTTGGATGAAGGAATCAAAAGCAAGTACAGTGAATAAACAAATAATACAAAACAAGTAGGGAAACAACTCCAAGGTGATAATTAAAGTCCAGAATAATATAAAACAAATCAGAAGCCAATAAGGATAAAACAAAGTAAGTACAAGCAGCCAGTAATGTATTTAGGGATGGCAGGAGGGGGGGGTGAGCAAAGCATATAAGGGTAAGGTGGGGAATTACTTGGAGGATAGCAGAAAAAGGACCAGAGGTTAGAGTCCATGAGTTGTGAACAACAACAAAAATGCTTGTTAAAAGCATCATAAACACAGTATTGGTCAGAAATGTATCTGGCTCAATCCTCCGAATGAATAAATGAATGAATGAATGGATGAATGAATGAATGAATGAATGAACCAACCAACCAAATGGGAGGGGGTGCTCATTTGTGGGGCAAGGAGGTATATGGAGGAGTGGAAATACAAACTGAGGATGATAGGAAAATAAAATTAAATCCAACAGGAGAGGGTCTTCGCATAGCTTGATAATGATGATGGATACCACGTTGAAAATGATGACTTTATATATCTATACCGGAAGTTAAAAAAGAGAGAGCAGCTGGGGAGAGATGGAAGATCTCTGTTGGTGGAAACATTAGTGCAAGGTGGTGATTTTAAGGCCATAGATCAGGTTCTCAGTTTTTGCTTTGTTTTGTTTTTCAGCCTCTGTGTGACTTTGGCCAAATCAGTTAAGCTTGCTAAGTCTCTTCATCTTAAAAAAAAAAAAAAAAAAGAGTTAAAGGCACATTTGTCCTATCTGCCTCTCATGATTGTTGGCCTGATGAACCCAATCATGAATGGGACAGAGTTGTGCTCCTGGGCAGAACTGTAAACTGCTGTTACAGGTGGTGTGTGGGGGCTGCCTGGTCTCTTGCTCAGCCTCACCAGCAGCATTGAGTTCTGAGCCATCAGGTTGGGAAGGGACTCCGACCATGATTCTGGGGCTAACGGGGCTGAGTCACAACGCTGAAACTCAGGCCTCTCAGCTCCTGCCCAGGGAGGCTCGTGGCTCACCTCTGAAGACATAGGACCCCAGAGGTTAGGCAGCCATGCGAAACACAGCACATTGCGATGGAGTATCCTGAGGTCAAGGTGACTCTGACCAGAGAACGGGGGGGGGGGGGGGCAGTAGCATCCCCTTCTCTCTCCGCCTACATCTCAGTGCCTACCACCCCCCGACCCCCAGCCTCCCAGCGCAGGTGGCATCTGGCCACCTTGTCAGCAGCTCATGTGCTGGTGAGATACTGGGGGGAGCACTTTTGAGCTCACCTCAACTAACCTTCAGGCACATTTTATAGTTTGCAAAGTGCTTTTACCTAATTATTCCAATACTCCTGGGACGTATTTGTTATTATTTTCTTTTCAGGGATGCAGAAGCAGGCGCAGAGAGGGACAGCGACACAGACTACACAATAGCAGAGTGAGGACCCAAATCTTGGATTGTTCATATTCAAATCCTGTGCATGTTCAAGTCTGGCGCTGCTTTCAGCTGTCTGGGCACAGGCCACAGAGGGGAGGGTTTTTCTTTCCATGCCCCTGGCTCTCAGATGCACGCTGCCTGAATCTGGCCTCCACGGCAGTCCACACTGGTGCTTTCTTATTTTTTCTTTAGGCTCCGTCTCAGTGAAAAGGTCTCACAACACTCCCAGATGGGCCTGAAAGGATGTAAGCATCTAGAATGGCAGGCTTCTGCCCCCTGCTGGTGACTCATGAGCACTGCCATGACAGCTCACATACCCAATTCCCCCAAATCCATTTCTTCTTTGAGATCATTTTCTTTCTTGAAGATATATACTTTGGATTTTTTTTTTAGCTCTTACTGTGTCTGAATGGAGTACAAATCATGATCTCATACTATGAGCATCAGATAGAAACCTGGGCTCGAACCCCTTGTCTTTTGTGAGATATTGGGCAAATCTTCCAGTTTCATTGAGCCTCCGTTTCTTTATTTGTAAAATGTGTATAATATCTACCCCTTAGAGTTATTGTGAGGATTGAGAGATAGAACGTTTTTGAGAGTCACAGAGTGATTTGAGGATAGTCCCAGTTAATGTTTGTTCATACTCACTGCTTTGCAGAATTGTCACTGCTCCTCCACTTGAAGGAGAACTCCTGAATTCAATTCAAATACTTCAAAAATCGTAGACTTCGAAAGCAGTGAGAGGCAGGCCACAAGGGTTTTTAGAGGGTCCCCAAAGACACATTAAAAGAAGCCAACACCATACCCGTTGTTTAAATAGTCCTGCCCCAAAACATCACCCCAAGTCCTCACAAAAGGTGTCCAGTGGGGAAAATCACCATCTTAAAAAGCAGTCCAGCTCTGCCTGGGGCAAGGGCTCTTTTCCTTGTGAAACAGGACCCACTTGACCATCCTCGCTGAGGTCAAGGGGCAGGCTGGGGGCATATGCTATTTTTTGTCAACATCGATTTGCTTTACTCTTCCATTAATTGATTTACGTTGGGGCTGCCTGGTTTTGCATTCATTAACCGATCTCATTCCTTCATTCCCCCACGTGAGGATGGCTGTTGGAAGAACAGACTCCCATCTTACAGTGCAAGTGAGAAGGTCTTGGCCATGCACAGCTCGGTATGGAGTCCAGCTCAGCTCACTAATGTCTGCAGCACAAGAGTCAGAACATCATAGGTGAGAGGCAATCTGGGAACAGGTAAGCCTGGATGGGGTGAGGGATATAGAACAGTGAGGGGACCAGCTGAGGCCATCTGGGAAGAAGGACACCCAAAGGTGGGGGCTAGAAAAAGAGGTGGAAGGAGGGCAGAGAAGGTGACTTTAGTTACTTGACAGCTTTGACAGAGGAGATGCTGGAAATCGTCTCCAGCTCAGCCTTTGCCCCTCGTGGGAAGGTTTTGTATTTCTGAATTAAGATTCGCCTAGTCGGAAGGCTACACACCTTAGTCTCCCAGAGCCCTGCCCATCCCCGCCCCCCCCCGAATTCAAATCTGAGCGCCAGATATCAGCCCTGCAACTTCATTATGTTTCTACTTGATCTGTTTTCTAGTCCCTCTGGGAGGAAGGGAGAGGAAAATTAATATGGTGGAGAAGATAAATACAGGTTAGTCCATCCCTTCTTCTTTTATTTGTATTTACAGGCAACATTACCCTGTTTCGCTCTTTGTGGGGCCTCCAGGTAAAATTAATTCTGCATGTTTTATCTCCCTTGCTAGACTGTGGGAACCTTTAAGATAGAAACTGGGGCTGATTTACTCATATCTCTGAAGCCTCGCATAGCACCTGGCATACAACAGTGTGCAAAAATGTCTGTTGCATTGAAATGAACAGCAAGTCATCTGGATAGTTTAAAGTTGGAAACTCGACATCATTTAGTCTCGTAGTTCTCAAACCTGGATGTGCCTTAGAATCGTCTTGGAAGCTTTAAAAAATAAACTTAGTGCCCGAGTCCTCCTCAGACCAATTAAATCAGAATCTCTGATAGCAAGATTTTCATAGTTAAACACCCAGAAAGACCTCATCACCTGAAGACACGCTGCAGTGAAAACTGATTTATAAAACTGATAGCACTTTCTAATGCACAATAATTATCCATTCTGCTTGTTATCATACACTGCATCTTCTTAAAGTTGAACCTATGTGTCAATATAAATAGAATTTAGGTTTTTTGTTGTTGTTGTTGTTTTTAAGTAACTAGGAAATGTATAAGGAAAAAAGACAAGCCAAAGGTATGGAATAGAGTAAGAGAAGGAAGACCTCCACCCGCCCTGCCCCCCCCCCCCCAATAAGAATCTTCATGTGACCTGTTGGGACAGATTCTGGTCCAAAGACACCCTCTTTGGGAATCTGTATATCTGAATGACCTTCTGTTTAAAGAGAGCAAGGAGTGATAAAAATCTAAGTGTGGGTTTAACTTATATTAAAGTATCTGCTAAGAGAAGTTTGCCTGGCCAGCATCTTACCTGCACAGCTCCAGCTGCATGAAGGCTTTATCGATCACAGCATTTCAGGACTGGAGTGAGGTAGAGACAGGAAGAACCGCCACGTCTGTTTCTCTGAGCGGGGTCCTGAACCCGCAGTGTGGACCTCATCGGGGAGCGCATTAGACCTACTGAATCTGGATATGCATCATAACAAGGTCCCGGGGTGATGTTCAAACACACGAAAGACTAAGAAACACTGCCTTAAAGGGTGCCTCCTTCAGCCCCCTTCCGATGATGGCTGCTGGCTGCACGTGGAGAGACCTAGATCTTTTCCTTCTCGCCCCAGTCGCCAGCATGTAATAACCCTTCCAATATTTTAACAACCTTTCGGAGCCCTCCCGACTTTTTCTCTTTACAAGGAAAAGAAAAAAGAAATAAAAAAGAAATGAAATAGCTGTCATCGCTGATTTGAGGCCCAGAGGGAGAGAGGAAGACATCAAAAGTCAACATCTGTGATTCTGCAAATAGAAAATAAAATGTTTCCCAGGCGGGCTGGGAAGCAGCTCTCAGGGCCTGGTTGGTCAAGGTGGCTGGGCTCAATCCAGAGCCTTTAACGGGAACTGCGGGGCTGACCATCATAGGGCAGTTGGAGTGCTCAAACTCCCAGGTCTGCAAAGGCCTGGAAACCAGTACCGTGGGGCACTGTCAGCCCTTCTGCTCAATGGAGACCTTTAAGAAGGAGCAGGATGAAATGTTACCCGGATGTAGGACACTTCCATTACCCCTTCTTCACCCCAGCTCTGAGCCAGAGCCTTGTCCTTCCTTTTTCTGGGGACCAGGTCTATCTGGGAAGCAGAAAAGTGATGCTGAGTCCTGAGCCTTCTCTCTGGTGCTCCTGTTAAGTTGTTGCTCTGAGAGAAAAGCCAGAGTCCTGCAGAGCTATCAGGGAGCCTGTGTGCTGGGCTGGGGACAAACATGGGGGTAGGCGAGGTTGCTGGAGCATGAGGAAATTCGTTCCAGAGACTCATCCCCGTGGTCCATACCTGGATGGGCTTCCCCCATCAGAGTTCTTGAAAGAGATGATGGAAGCAAAAGATTGTTATAACGCGCTTTAATGAGCTCCTCCCGTGGGCCAAACATGATGCCAGGTCCTTTGTAACCACTATCCCCGAGACTCCTAACGAGAACCCTACAAGGCAGGCAGCCCCATTTACAGGCAAGGAAAGTTGAAGTTCCAAGGACATGAGCACCAGGTTCAAAGGATTAATACAAGGCAGAGCTGAATGAGAGCCCAAGCTGTGTGATCTGTTTCCTACTGCACCTGCCTCTGTATCCAGGGTTTGAAAAGCAGCCAATTCTCGTCCCAGTTCTTTAATTTATTGGCCCCGTAACCTTCAGCAAGGCCTTTTGTTTCTCTTGGTCTTGGTGTGCTCATTTGTAAAAAGAGGAATATTAATAAGCCTCCCATATATTGTAAAGTGCCCGGCACACAGCAAATCCTCAGTGGATACTGGTTTTCCTCCTTCTTCCTTTTAAAATGCAGGGATGGCCTTGGCCCTGAGGTATACGTCATGGAGGTTTAAGATGCTGTGACTGACCAGCCCCAGGCCAGGACTGCTATCTTGGATTGAAGTTCCCAGGTGAGACAGCCGGCCGTGTATCTCTACTCTCCTTCAGCATCACACCTGGCTGGCAGCTCTGTGTGCCTGTCTCCGCCTCGCAGCCCAGGGACCTCCAACCAGACAGGTTCACCTTGGCCCAGATGCAGTTTCCCTTTCCCTGCTCTGAATTCCAGCCAAGAGCAAACATCAGATGCACTGGCCTCAGGAACACTGGTCCTCGGCCCCCTGGCAGCACTCCCAGCCTGGAGGGCTGCTACAAGGGGGTGCTGGCAGCCAGGTCCAGGACAGTCCCTGTGCTCTGCCATGCGGTGTCCTCCCACCTGCATTTCCTCTCCGGGGGGGTGGGGGGGAGCACATGTCAAGCTGGCGGACAGGGGGGTGCTGGGAGCAGTTCAGTGCTGAGGGGCCCTGAGCCACAGTCCCCTGGCACTGCTGGGCTCCTGCCTTAATTACGTAAGAAGCAGAGCTGGATATCACTGAGCAACTATTCGTTGCCGACCCAGTACCAGCCAAACAATAGAAATCAGGTGCATCCCTGGCTTGAGGGTTGAGGGTAGAAAGAAACACTGTCTTCCTTTGGATGTTTTTTGTTTGTTTTAGATGTTTGGGTTATGGTTTCTTTGGGGGATAAAAGGATACAGCTTTAAATGCTGATGCTCTTTAACCAATAATTCCATCTTTCTGGGGACATATTCATGGATAAGAACCATGATGTACACGACACTGCCACTTAAGACAGTGAAAAATTGAAAATAGCATAAACGTTCAACAACAGGGAAATGGTTAAATACATTATGATATAGCTTTCTGATGGACAATGATGCCCACTAAAAATGATGTTTTCTAAAAATTTTAATGACTGGGAATATGCAAGAATCATGTTAAGAGAAAAAGCGTGGGATTTGGAACTGTACAAATGCACCTGCGTTCTAAGGACTCGAGCGTCTTGCAGACATCCACAATCCAGCTCCATATACACTTATCAAGTGTTCGCTATGTGCTGAGCCCGGGGGTGGGAAGTGAAACACATACAAGAGAAAGTCTAGGTCTCATCCTTCAAGTTGCTCACACCCTCACTGGGGCGCAAGAACCATGGGTGTGGAATCACAGACCAGAAGGCAGAGCCGGAGGGGCCTCCAAGAGCTTGCCAACCTTCCCTCCCCCATTACAAAGAGGAAACAGGCCCAAAGAGGTCAAGCGGACAAGAACAGAGCCAGAGCAGATGGCATAGACTGCCTTTAGTGCTGTAGGGGGAGAAAGAAACCGGACAGGGTGGGGCTGGGACCCCTGAGATCTAAACAGAGCTCTGAAGGCACCGAGGCTGCCAGGCAAAGGACAGCGGGGAGGGGCACCCAGGAGCCTGGGGACCTTGGTGCTCATTGAAGGATAGGAAGCGACAAGTCTGGGACCCTAGCTCTCTGCCCCTGAGTTTTCTCATTATGAAATGGGAAAATTTTAATCCTTCATATGTCGTTGCTGGGCGTTGTGTGTTACATGAGATGGTGTGTGTTAGAGCACTGGTATAATGGCTGGTACAGAGCAGACATTCAAATGGTAGCTCTTCATTGAGCCCCTTAAATTTTGCCCTAAGGCCTACGCAGGGTCTGATCATCTCTGTTTGCTAGCGCAAGGGGACAAGGGGCCTGGTGAGAAGAGTCAGGAGCTGAATCCAGTGTGCCCACTCGAGGCTGAGTTGCCTCCACACCCCACGTTTTCAGTAACCAGGGAAGATGCTGCTGTCCCCATTTCACACCTGGGAATTAAGGCTCAGGGTCCCACAGCTCCATAAAGGAGTGGGGTCATCTTCAGACCAAGCTGAAAACCAAGAAATGCATGGGAAGTGCCCAGCATGGCTCCATGAATGATAAGGAGGAGACAAGGAAGATGGGGGATGGAGGGGGTGAAAGGGGCAACCCCCTCTCTGCCACAGCTCCCCCCCCCCACTCCCAGTTTTCCCACCTTCAAGGCACAGGGTTTTGTTCATTAGGGCCACTGTGACATTTCCCCTCCCTCATCTCTGTGTCACTCTTTGCTGTCCAGCCCATAGCCCGGGGATTCCTGACCCTCTCCCCCTCATTTCAGGATGACATTGACTGACACCCAGAGGTGCTAAAAATAAGTTCACGGGGCATACAGTGGTATGTGCTCATGCCAACAAGTGCCCCCTCCTCAAACAAGATACACTGGCGCGCAGCCAGCGTCTCTTCTTTCTCATGTGGACATCTCTTTCCCTACACCTGGCCTCAGCGTAATTCCACCTGCTGGCCACTGCGAACAAGAAACAGTTTGGTGACTAGAGAGAGGAGAGCTGCAAGAGGCATTTTTCAATTCACCAAGAGGTGAGCCCTGGCATCTCATTTTTGAAAAATAGACTACAAATTTTAGAGCAGTTTTGGTTCACAGCAGAACTGAATGGAGAGTACAGATGTCCCGTATACCTTCTGTCCCACACATGCACACCTCCCCCTTTATCAACATCCCTTCCCAGGGTGGTACGTGTGTTACAGTCGGTGAACTTACATTGGCGCGTCATCATCACCCCGAGCCCAGTTTACATTAGGGTTCACTCTGGGTGTTGTGCCTTTTATGGGTTTAGACACATACCCATTGTTAGGGCATCACACAGAGTATTTTCCCTGCCTATTCACCCTCCCCCTGCCCAACCTTTGGCAACCACTGATCTTGTTACTGTCTCCATCATTTGACCTTTTCTAGAATATCATATAGTCAGAATCATACAATGTGTGTCGCCTTTTCAGGTTGACTGCTTTCACTCAGTAGTATGCATTTAAAACGCCTCCATGTCTTTTCATGGCTTGAGAGCTCATTTCTTTTTAGTGCTGAATAATATTCCATTGTTTGGATGTACCACAGTTGATCCATTCACCTACAAAAGAACATCATGGTTCCCTCCAAGTTTTAGCTATTATGAATAAAACTGCTACATACATCCGTGTGCAGGTTTTTATGTGGATGTAAGTTTTCCAGGCACCTCATTTTTAAGAAAGTACAAGTAAAAGGGGAGAAAAAGTTTTTATCATAGGTTGTGAGTGAACTGGAGGTGATTTCCATAATTTTTCTGGAAATCTGGAGACCAGAATTACCTTTTACAACTGGCAATGAAAAGAAGACATAGATTTCCTCCTCTAAAAGCCTTTCCTTGAACTTCCTTCCTGCCATCCCCAGCTCCAGAAACCTCCAGGTCTTTCTCAGCAGGCTCAGTTTCTGAAAGCTCTCAGGCACTCAGGAGCCTCCAACACTCCACCTTTCACACCAGACTGTGAGGCCTTGAGAACAAGGACTATGACTTATTCTCTTTGTGTCCTCAATACTAGCAATTGTTCAAGTAAATATTTGATGCATACCTATAAGGCAAGACAAATTCTTTCATCTACTCTAGAAGCTGAATCCAAATTTCCATCTGTATCTATAGCTGAATCGGTTTGTGTTTTATTCACTCTGCTCCATTGTTCCAAGGGCCTTTTAAAAACTCATCCATCTTTATTAATGCCTTTCAAGGTGGAAGGTGGTGGTGCTATTCCCACGGGGATGCAAAATTCAAGGTCACAGAGCAAGTCCCCAAGCCAGGAAGAGAACCTGGGTCTTGTGTCTCAAACCAATACCCTCTCCCCCCCCGCTGGAGCCCAATCTTTCTGCAGCATCACTCTCTAGACAAAGGATGAAGTTGTTCTTGACGTCAGGGAGGGACCAACTTCAGCCAACAGCATCATTATTCAGCAACGTGCCAGCCACTACTGTAGGTTAACTGCAGCTGAAAAGATGAAGGTCTGGCCAGCATTGCTCTGTGCGGCGCCGTGAGGCAAAGAGGGAAGAGGAACTCAGAGCCTGCTGCCCTCCCCCAGCCCAGCCTGGCCCATCCCTTTCTCAGAGTTCAGCCAAGGTGTCCGGAGCTAGGAGCTGTGCCTGAATCACCCAGTTTAAACCTCACAGTAGGTGAGGTGCTGTTATTATCCCATTCTATAGATAATGAATCCAAGAATCATAGAAGTTGCTTGATGTGCCCGAGGTCATCCTTGTAAATAACAGAAACAAGATTTGGCCCCAGGTCTAACCAACTCCAAGGCATGTCTATTAGTTTCCTGTGGCTGTCATGACAAAGGACTCCCAAACTGGGTGGCTTAAAACAATAGAAATGTATTCTCTCATGGTTCTGGAGGCTAGACGTCTGAAATCAAGGTGACAGCAGGGCCATCTCCCTCTGAAGGCTCTAGGGAGGAATGCTTCCTTGCCTCTTCTCATTTCTGGTGCTTACCAGCAATTCTTGGTGCTCCTTGGCTTGTAGATGTATCACTCCAGCCTCTGCCTCAGTTTTTTGTTTGTTTGTTTGTTTGTTTGTTTAAGATTTTATTGGGGAATTGGAGGAGGGGAACAGCGTTGGGAAATCAGGGAAGGGAAACAGACAAGTTGCTGTCCTTTTGTTCTTCAGTCTAGCTGTGGAAGACGTCGCTTCACTGGCCCATGTTGGTATTATCATTGCACTTTTCCCGATGAGGCAGTTGCTCGCAGGCCGTCGGACAGCCGCTCACAGTGGCTCACGGCACTTTACGAAAGCGCACGCCAGCTGCCGGCCAGCCCCACTGCAGCCGTCGCCAGCGACTCACAGCAGCCCAGCTCCAAGTTGAGCTGTTGTTCACCATCTTACCTGTAGAGGGCGCAGCATCACTGGCTCTAATGTGGGATCCGAACCGGGGCCCTGCTGCTCAGAGCTCCCGTCCCAAGCCAACTCTTAACCAGCGCGCCACTCGGCCAGCCCTCCAAAATGTATTTTTGGGGGAGACACAATTCAACCCATACCACCATGTTTTCCTTATGGCATCAGCTGCTTTGTATGAAAGGACTAAAATGTCAAATGCCTCATGCTCAGGCACTATTTGTTCTCAGTTCTGCTTGAAGACTTCATAACATGATGGAAAGAAACAAGACTGGTCCTTGAACTGTGGGTTGTGATCCCAGCTCTGCTGTACACTGGGAGTGACTGCTCTCACCCACTCTCCTTGGTCCTCAGTTTCCACGGATGTAAAATATAAATATTAGACTAGGTGGACAGTAAGGTCCCTTTGGAGCTTGGTGAGATGGGTTGCAAAGACTATAAAGACAAAATCTTACATAGCACCTCTCTTTGTGTCCAAATTATAACTATTTTAACCCAATTCAATAAATATTTACTTAGCACCTCTATATGTCCTACTCTAATTAGACTGCATTTCCCACAACTAGATGTGTTCCTCAGGGCAGTGATTATGCCTGGTGCCTACTGTGGGCTCAGGAAATGCTTGTTACAGAAACAGTATGGTAGAGTAGTAGGAACGCAGAAAAGAATTAGAATGTCAAATCATGTTGTCTGCCGAGCATGGCAAGGGTTTATGCCTTGTTTCCCCAAAGGGTATGGAAGTTTCTGGTGGACAGAGCCTTCCTCTGCCCTGAACAATGCCTAGGGCAGGGCTAGAGACAGTAGGGATGCAACACATGGTTTAATTCCCTGCCCCCTTATTCATTTTTACATAACACATCAATTTGATCATATCATACTTGGCTGTTTTTTAATTGTCATCCCCTTTTGTTTGGTTCCTCTCTCTTCCACCCTCTTCAGCACCTATCACCACCCAAAATCCTGCTGGGGGGTAACTGATATTAACAACCTGGTATGTTCCTGTTCATATTTCTCTCCATTAACCACACATAGACTCACATACAGGAGCACATACATGTATAGAAGTACTCATGGACATAAATGAGAAGGTTGTTTATCATTATTTTATACGCTAGGACTACAGTTTTGATGCTGTAAGAGCTACAGTATATCTTGTTTTTCTCATTTAATAATACCTGATGGAAATCTATCAAGTCCATTGGTGTAACTCTAAATTATACTTTTAGGTGGATGCATACTATTTTATGGTGTGGGTGTACTGTAATTTATTCAGCTATTCGATGGCAGATGGGCAGTGTATGATTTATTGATCGCTTGTTCCTGGGGAAGAGAGTGGCTGAGAATTCTCTGATCTTACAGCCAAATTATGCTGTCCTCATTTACCATCTTCCTCCCCCCACCCCCAGGTGTCCACACGAGTCTACTGTTACTTGGAGTTCTGACTTCTCCCATCAAATCTGAATCTACATGGTTCTCAATATGTCATCTTAATGGGATCCGAGGCTTTTAAAAATGGAATCCAGACTTTCTGGGCTGTTTCCAAAGGAGATGACTTTTTACTTAATGGCATCAACCCCACTAATCCTGTCTGAAATCTAATCAACACATCAGACAAGGGAAGAAAACGCTGTTTCTCCTGTGACGTGGAATGAGCTTTCTATTAGGTTGTCGGAAAAATCGTGACATATTTTTTTTCTGTTTTTCGTTGCAAAAATGCGTCATGACTTTTCCGACAACCCAATACAATAAGATGCACCTCCTCTTCGTCAGGAGTTCTGAAATGAGGGAGGGGCAATTTCCAGGGGTCCTAATGGGCTGAGGGGCAGGTGAGGGAGGTGGTCCTTGCAGGGAGGGGCAGCAGAGCCTGACCGGGTGCTGGCCCTCTGACCGGAAGCCACTCTGCCTGGGCATCCTTCCCAGAGCCTGACATCTTCAGCAGCATCAAGAAAGCAACAACTACGCTGCCTATTTGATTGTTTAAAATGTTTTCTTTAAATTATCAAACATAGCCATGTATACCAGAAGTGCCAACAAAAGTATACAAGTGGACACTTTGCTCCATGTTGCTCAAGCAGTAGTTCGCCGTAATCAGAAGTGTCTGCACGCTGATGGTAACCACTTTGAGCACCTCTTGTAATTGCAGAAGTCAAATGTGACTGGTATTCATCTGTTGTTATTGGTGTATATCGAGTATTACAATTTCAATACAGTTTTCCTTTCTTAAAATGTGTATACATTCTTTTGGCACCCTCTGTATATAAGTGTATAAAACATAAATATTATGAAGAGTTTAATGTATTACTATAGGTGACCATTGTGCAAACACCCCCCAGGTCAAGAAATAGAATATTACTTGCACTTCAAAATATTACCCCTTCCTAATTCCAACCCATTTCCTCCTCCCTAAAGGCAGCTGTCCTGACTCTCAGGAGAATCACCTTCTTGCATTCGGGAAAAAAAAAAAATGTGGCTTCTTTTGCTCGATATTATGTTTTTTTTTAAACTTTGGCCTTTTCTTATTGAGTTATAACATACATACAGCAAAATGTACAAGTCTAAATGAATTTTTGCATATGAATATACCTGTCTAATCACTACCCAACTCAACATATCATCCAATCAGTTCAAAGCCTTAGAGCAGAGACGGAGGTTTCCAGAAGAAATTCTCCTGAAGACTTCAATATAGAAACCCTGCCTGAGTGTCTAGCCTGCTGTCCTGCTGAACGCAGACTCAAGGCTGTGGCATCAACTCTTAGCCCAGCTTCCAGCCTGCTGGCCTGCCCTACGGATTTCCAAAGTGCCAGCTCCCACAACCATGTGAGCCAATTCCTGACAATCAATCTCTCTCTCTTGATATATATATATCCTGTATATAGTCCACTATATATGTATGTATATATTGTATTATATATATGTATTCTGATATAGTATGTATATTCTGTTTCTCTGGAGAACCCTGACCAATTAATACATTTGCTTCATCTTTTAAACCTTAATTTGCTCATACATAAAATAAGAGATGATGAAATCAATCTTGCAAAGTTGCAAGGATCAGATACAATATATGCATATATAAAATTCCTAACACAGGTATTTAATGGGTATTTAATAAATGACTACAACAAAACACCTTATTTATGTTCAGAAGGTTGAGAAAAATGATATGTGCCCAGGTTGAAGAAAAACTTGGTAGAACCAAAGGGTATAAAATGAAAAATAGCTTTCTCTCAGCCCAGAGAAAACTACTGCTAATGGTTGTGGGTAACTTCTTCTGGAAATTTCTATGCAAAAACATACACAAACAGAAGCAAGCTCTACCAACAGTTCTGGCCCTTAGTTTTAGTTAAAAACATGCAATGCATAAAAACTGTCTCCACATGGTCCAAATTCTGAGCAGTGTCCCAACCAAAAAAATATCCCCAACATCCAAAAGCTAATTAAAAATGAACTCAAGTTCATAATTGCATGTTTTTGAACCACATGAAAGGTTGGTCTTAGAAAATCCTGTTTTTCTCTGTTATCCACTTGGCGCATACACCTGAGCTTTCCTGAACTTCCTTCTTCAAAATTTTCTGAAAAATTATCTCAGCATGAGTCCTGGTTCCTCTTCCTTTTCTCTTGGTCCTCTCCTCTCGCATAGGAGAAGCTCATAGAAACTTCTCTGGCGAGACAGGGCGCCTCAGAGCTTCAGCGAGAGGGAGGACCTGAGTTGGGTGTTTTTTTTTTAGAGGTGGGGGAGGGGAAAGGCTGGTGACAACCAACCACCAACCTGAAGACGATGTGCCACATGTCACACACCGTGCATTACCTGTATCACCGAACTTAATTCTCACACAGACCCTATTAGCTGTGTGTTGTTATCATTCACATTTTATGGATGAGGAAACTAAGGCTCTTGTAAGCTAAGTAGCTGTGTTTAATCACTTGTAATTTAAATAGCTAGCTTATTCCAGAGGCCAGGGTCAAACCCTGGACACTAGAAAGACTCCTGCGCATATGCTATCGGTTTTGTCCAGTACCCCTTCCCCTCTGTTGATTTTTTTGTGGACCTTCTTAAAGAGATGTCCAATGTCTAACGATGCCTCCTATTAACGCTCCCTATTTATAGGCTAAAACCTCCCTTCTTTACATCATAATCTTTTTAGGGCCATATTTAATTCCCCTCTGGGAATTCTTTGGGTGCTTCTGGCTGGAGCCTGAATGAGTCACTCTTATCACCTTCTCACATACTAGGCTGGGGATGGAGTGACTTCCTGAGAATAAATGTCTTAATGATATCTTTCAATCCCTACCCTCTTCAGCTTCAACACCTTAGTTATGGTGAGGACAGGGGACAGTGGGCAGCGAGCAGCCTTTCAATGCCCCTATTTGTCATACTCCATGTAACAATGAGGTCTGTGGTGGTTTTAAAATAGGTCTACGAATTCTTTGACATTATTCTCTCCAAAAGATGGAAATCTAATCCTCCCCTTAAATATGGGTTCAACTTAGTGACTCACTTCTAACAAATACAATGTGGCAGAAGTGACACTATGTGACTTGCAAGGTAAGGACATAAAAACGATATAGCATCTGCTTGGCTCTCTCCCTTTTGGGACCCTTGTCCTTGGAACCCAGCCACCATATTCCAAGGAAGCCCAGGGCACATGGAGAAGCCACATGTCAGTTTTCTGGACAACAGCCCAGCTGGGCCTTCGGCCTATAGTGTGAGTGGATGAGCCTTCTGATCATTCCAGCCCCGGCCTTTGCTCCTCCCAGCTAAGGCCCCAGACATGGTGGGGCAGAGACGAGCCATCCTCGCTGTGCTCTGTTTGAATTTCTGAGCCACAGAAACTGTGAGAGATAATAAATCATTAGTATCTTAAGCTATTAAGTATTGGGCTAATTTGTTATGCAGCAATAGACAACTAATACAAAGCCATTTCCACCTTCCTTCAGGTTTTAGGGTTCATCCACTCACACTGTGAAATGTCAGAGGGTGAATGATTGGAGTCGTGTTCTCCTTTATTGACTACTCTGGCAGATGGACAGCAAATTAGAGACTCGTACCCAATGCTTGAGAGTCCTGGGCCTGGAACCTACTTGTCTACACCCCTGAGACCAGAAATGCCAGGGATCTGCCCTCAAAGGGTGGCACCGCCCTCAGCTCTCACTAAGGCCTGCCTGGAGACCTCAGGTCTGAGCTCCATTTCTCAGTCCTGCTTCTTGCTGGCTCTTAAGAGCGACTTCTCCTCCTTCCCCAGTTAACTGGCACTCACATTAGGCGGTAACTCAGAGTACAAATGAAAGCCAACACCCTGTGGTTTGCTAATTGTTGGCTGCTTGTCATTGCAGCAGGAACTCGGTGAGAGCATGCATGGACCCACCAGCCTTACCCTATGTGTCCCAGGCAGAAAGCACACCGTAGTTGTTTGGAGAAACATCGACACTTCTCTAGTACCTGCTGTAAAGTTATGAACTTGACATTCCTCCCAGTTGCTATCTACTCCGCCATATGCTCATTTCAGAGCAGAGAGGGTGACCCGCCCAGAAATGCTGGCCTGCCAGCTCTCCTTCGGGTGGGGCCTTGGAAACGCTCACATGGGCAGCAGTATCTCGCTGCTCTGGTGTCTCTTCCTCCTTGGGCTGTCTCCGTAGCAGGTTCTAACCCCTTCCCAAACCTTTTCTCTGCTCCCAGCACAGGGCTCCCTGCAAACCTTTCCAGCAGAAAGTGGTCCGTTCTGGCGCTTCCCAGATGTTCAGTCCCCAAGGCGGTGGCCGGCGGGCAGGCAGGCTGCTGCCCCTGAACCAGCCTGAGCCGCCGACTCTGCTTCTGCACGGGAGTCTCAGAGACCTCCTCAGTTTAGTGACTCACATAATCGTTCTCCACTTGGAACGTCCAGTTCTGAGCCATGCTGTCTCCCAGAAATTGTAATTCCAGCCTTAGCCTCTACAATGACTGCACTGTCCCTCCGGCTTTCCAATGGTGTTCCAGGAAATTTGGTTAGGTCGGGCCTTTCCTCTCTCCCCTTTCAGGTGGCCAGGATGAAAATGCAATTTTGGCTCACATCCAGGCGTGTGATTTTAATTCAACATGCAGCTGGACACTGCCCCTTAGTTCCAAAATCCTTAACAGCACCACCCNACTCTTCAGCTTTTGACATTTTCAGCATTTCTGTCTAACTGCCTGTTGTTAGTACGTGAATAGCATCCCCAGCCCCACCACCACCACCACCACCAAATTTTAACACTCACAAAGCCACCCACACCATACAGATTTAGAGTGTTGTAACAATTAATGAAATACAGTGTATTGTTCTACTTCATTTAATTTAATGGCTGCATCATGTACCATGGCTGTACCGTAATTTGTTTAACTAATCCCCTATTGAAGAACATTAAGGTAATTATTATTGTTATTAGACGAGCAGCTGAACCATGGAAACACACTCTTAAATGCTTTCTTTCTGAGGAATATGAAGACGCTGTTTTTTATCAAGCTAACCTTGCCCTTGGAGGTTACCCTCCCATAGCCTGAGGTTCACTAGCATCATCCTCATAGGTGGGTACTGATGGAGTGGGCCACTCAGGGACGCTGGGCTTGGAAAAGGTTGACAACCAGCACGGCCTTAGAGGAATGGCTTTTCAAAGCAAGGAGGAGGAAGGACAAAACTCGACAACATCCACGCTGAAAAAGTGACCCAATGTCCTCGTATTTGCTTCTGATTGTACCCCAGAACTCGCCTTTACCCAGCCACGGAACGTCCTTCTGGATGTGCTTGTGGCTGGTGTTGCCTCCTCTTCGATGTTCAGAAAGGACTGCTTGCTATCAACAACAGAAGCCCTCCTCGGTGTAGGCAGGCTCCTCACCTCTGATGTGCCATGCTGTGTGTCTCGTGACAGTGCTTCGTAGCCAAAGGCAGCCACATCTGTGCAGACAAGAAGGAAGCCAGAGGCCTATGAGAACTCTCCATCCAGGAAGGAAACACTGCAGTGGACAGTGACAAAAGACCTAATCAGAGCCGAGGCCTGACGAGGGGACCACAGATAGATGGTGTAGACGCAGAACAGCTGTCAGCGATGACTGCTATGTGCCAGAAACTCTTCTAAACACTATACATGTTCTGCCTCCTTTACTTTCCTAACGTCCCTATGAGATACATGCTATTATCCCCCTTCTATAGATAAAGAGACTGAAGCAAAAAGGCGTTACTGTTACATAACCAGCTCAAAGTAAGTACCTAATGGCACTTAGGTATGAACCTGGCAGTCTGACTCATGCTTCTACCATGACACTGGCTGCTGTTCAACCTCATTGAAGCAGAGAGAGTGGGGAGCCTTTACAATTGAGAAACAAAGGGAGAGTTTTGTGACTGCCAAGGGGACTAGGCTGGAGTCAGGAACTGGGGACACCCACTTCTGAGGGGAAAACAAAACGACGAGGTCACCAGGACAGCTGATGGTCCCCCAAAGACAAGGAGCCCTTGTTCCATGCTCCAGGGGATGGGTGGGACATAGCTTTGATGGTTTCCCAAGCTCCCTCTCCAGGATGAATTAGGCCTCCAGTAAGAGGAGCCAGTCTTTGTTTCCTAGGGCCTCAAAGAGCCTAACTTGCTTTATGATGTTAATTGCACAGATAATCATTATGAGAGAGCTAAATGGACACAGAGAAGAAGAAAAGATTAAAGAAACCAGGAACTCCTGGGCTCAGCTGAAAAGCGGATCAAAAAACAAAGGCATTGTGGCCTTGGGACCTTTAGGTCAGACAAAGCCTCCTCTGTAACTACAGGAGTCTGTGCATCAACAGTACTGCCAATTTCATGTCCATTGTGTTTCACAGGTTCAATAGTTTTTCATGTCTCCTATTTATTTAATCATCACATCAACCCTATGAGGCATGCCAGATGGGTATTCCGATCTCCACTGGACAGATGAAGGGAAGGTGGGTGGGGATTGCCCGTGTCATGCAACCGGAGAGCAGCAGAGCAAAAGCTAGAATCCATGGTTTCCCAGGGGTGTGTGGGAGCCAGATCTTATCAGCTCTCCAGAGGCCAGTGTGTGCCTCCCCTTCCAACTCCACGTTTAGTGACACCACTTGGGTAGCTTGAGATCAGTCGTGGTGGGAGTATTTATTTACACCGTGGAAATCAGCGAACACCACAAAGCAGAGCTCCCTTAACTCCCCATGCCACTTTTTAAAACATTTACCAGTACAGCACTGAGAATAACCCCATAACTTCTCGTTGGTGCTAAAGATAATGGTATGGCCCTTAATATCCCAGTTGATACAAAATAACCAAAATAGGAAAGGGCTGTATTCCTAAACCCTTCAAGTTCCCCCATTGTGGCAGCAGGAATCATAAGAACACACACTTATTTTGTAGTTGTGAAGTGCTAGGCTCTGTGCTATGTGCTTTACGCATTTTCTAATTTATTCCTCATTACAACCCTTTTCAATAGATGAGGACATTGAGAAGTTACGTAAATTGCTTAAGGTCACGCAACTAGAAAATGGTGAAACTGGGGTTCAAATCTAGGTTTGTCGGAACTTCTTAACCATGGTGCCATCGTCTTAGTTACTATTATTTCATAAGTAGACGAGACTTTTCTTCTCGGCTCTATGGCATCCCCCGCTTTCTCCCACCTTGTAAACATATAATGGAATTACAACTAAAATCAATCCAGACAACTAATTTCTAACACACAATGAATATTTTAAGGGCCATCTCAAATCTCAATAAAACTCCATAACCTATTAGGCCATTTTAGCAATTTATAATCATGGCCTATAGAAAATGTCAGAATTAATACTCTGCTCTCTTATTATTTCAACCACTGGAGATATCTTACAGGATAATTGGCTCTTAGCAGCCACAATCTAATTTAATTTATTTATGAATGCCTTGTATTTATATTTCATGGATATTGTTTTAATTATTAAATCACTACATCTTGGAAAGAAATGTAATTTTGTTACAGCGCAATCGTTCTTCATGTCAACAACTGAAATGCCATCTTAAAAGGGATGGAGCAGCATTTGAGGTCTTGCTCCCCAGTATAATGTCGTCAGTTTGACTCAAATAAACTCTTATAAAAAATCTGTTTAAGAAAAGCGTATGAGGATAAAAATACTGTCTAGGTTTCAAAGACAAAATTTGTTACATTTTGCTGGAAAACATTTTGTCAGAAAATAAATATTGTACATGCAGAACTATTTAGCTATCTAAAGTAATTATCTTGATGCTTAAGGGAAAAACTCCAGCTGCTAATGCCCTTTAACCTATGGTGTCAAGAATTAATATCCTAAGTCAGGGAGAAGGGCTGACTTGAATTAGATAATTAAATCAGGAGGCCAGTATCTCTGAGTCAACAGAGCATGGATTTGGGACATGGCTTCAAATCCCAGACCCGCTTTTTTCCTTCTGTATGATGCTGGGTGCGTTACTGAACCCACTCGAAACATCAGCTTCCCATTAAAAAAAAAAAAAAAAAGGGAACAACATACCTACAAAGCAATGGAGTTATGGTGAGAATAGGACTGGTTATATAATTTGCAGGGTACAGTGCAAAATGAAAATGCAGGTTTCCTTGCTCAAAAGGTATTAAGAATTTCCAGACAACAGCAGAACAGTAAACAAAGTGTGGCCCTTCTGAGCATGGGGTCCTGTGAACTGCATGGGTCTTACGCCCACGAAGCTGGCTACAGGTAAGGGTTACATTAAATGCCACATGTGAACTGCATCCTCCGTGGGAGGTACCTGAAGAATGTCCACTAGTTGTGTTTTGGCTCAGTTTGCCACCTTACTTTTATACGTCATGGAAAAGAAATCTAATAGTCCCCTGCCACCCCAGGCCCCCCCCTTTTTTAAAAAGATTTTATTGGGGAATTGGGGGAGGGAACAGCATTGGAAAATCCGGGAAGGGGAACAGACAAATTGCTGTACTTTTGTTCTTCAGTCTAGTTGTGGAGGACATCGCTTCACTGGCCCATGTTGATATTATCACTGTGCTCTTCCCGGGTGAGGGAGATTGGTCACTGGCTATTGGACGGCTGCTCACGGAGGGTCATGGCAGCCTATTGCAGCAGGGGCTGCAGCCTATGCCATCACTGGTGACTCATGGCAGCCCAGCTCCAGGTTGAGCTGTTGTTCAGCATCTTAGCTGTAGAGGGCACAGTGTCATTGGCCCTCATATGTGGGATCTGAACCGGGACCCTCTGGCATCCCAAGCCAACTCTTAACCAATGTGCCACTCAGCCATCGCCCCCCCCTCCATTTTTTTTTTTTGAAGATAGGTGCGGGTCAAGCTTCGCAGAATAGGTTCATAGATATCTCGCACTGAAAGGGTTCAAACACATAACAGTCCAGGGTGGAATGGGGCACAGAACCCAGTAGAGTCGCACCGATGCCCAGGCTGATGTGCCCACCCTACTTTAGTTGTCTGTCAATTTTTGGAAGAGGAATAGAGAACGTGGGATTCTGTTTCCTAGCAGGGGCCTTGAAACCATAACGCTAATTTCATTGGGCTCACTACATTGAATTAAACTCCTAATTCTAATTTCACCAAATAGGGTTACTGAGAGAATAGGAAGTGAAGCTTGATAACTGAGTTTCATTGAGTCCGGAGGGAGTCAAGAGGGAACAGAAAATCAATTTCCTTACTGTGGAGAGAAGTGGGTGAAGCTATTTCGATCTGTTGGGAGCAGCTTGTTTCTTTGGAAGGAGGTGAAGACATTTCTGACAGAGAATTTTCACATAGAGAGGGGCCATAATGATTTTCCAGACATTTCTCTTTTGGGATCCTCATCATTGTAGGCTGATGGAACCTCCCCCAGTTTTCTTTTTTCTCACCTCCTCTAGGTAAAAACACCCTGACTGCACTAGGATTGGAAAGATGAATGTCCCTGGGGTGGAGGCATTCATCGATCTCACCTAGATATTCCAGAAAGTTCCCTTTTGGATCATTTATTAAAACAACTTAGGTGTCTAGCTGCTCCTCAAAACCTATCACTTAGCTTCTCACAGCTCCCCACTTTCTTCCCTGGACCTGACGGGAACACCCTCAACTTCTCAACGGTTGCAGAGTACTTTCCATTTTGCACCCTGCTGTGCGTTTTCACCAGAGTAACAACTTAGAAGTATACTGATCTAAATACTTTTACATGGGGTATACTGTGGAAGCTGCCTGTTACTTGCTTATTTTAGAATCCTCTACAGCACCTAGTACAGTGCCAGATGGGTAGTAGGTGCTCAGTCATTATTTGTTGAATGAATATACGAGGTCTGACAATTAAGTTCGCGAACTTGTTGCAACGATGTTGCTAACCTTTTTTGATATCAGAGCGATTATTCATTATGAATTTGTACCAACTGGATAAACAGTTAACGAAGTTTACTATTTGGAAGTGCTGAAAAGGCTGCACAAAAGAGTTAGAAAATCTGAACTTTATGCCAACAATTCATGGCTCTTGCACCACGACAATACACAGAATTGTCTGTGAGAGAGTTTTTAGCCAGTAAACAAATAACTGTATTGAAACACCCTCCCTACTCACCTGATCTGGCCCCCAATGGCTTCTTTCTTTACCTGAAGATAAAGGAAATATTGAAAGGAAGATATTTTGATGACATTCAGGACATCAAGGGTAATATGACGACAGCTCTGATGGCCATCCCAGAAAAAGTTCCAAAATTGCTTTGAAAGGGGGACTAGGTGCTGGCATCAGTGCATAGCTTCCCAAGGGGAGTAGTTCGAAGGTGACCATAGTGATATTCAGCAATGAGGTATGTAGCACTTTTTTTAGGATGAATTCGCGAACCTAATCGTCAGACTACATATTCCTAAGATACTGTTTTTAAAATCTGTTTAGTTTTATCATAGCATCTAGATCATAAGCCTCTTGAAGCATTAATTTATAAAAATATTTATTGAGTGCCTGCTATGTGACAGAAAATCCTGAAAACAAAAGGAATGAGCAAGAGTAACCCTATCAAATACTCAAAACATTAACGGCATGGTGTACCTGGAGAGGCAAAGCCATTCGCTGGGCAGATACGAGCGGGTTCAGTCATCTAATGACAGAGCTTCCCAGGGACTGGAGTTTACCCCACTGCTGGGACTGAGATCTGGGAAGGGTGAGGGTCCCAATGTAAGACACAGGACAGAGAAGATCAGCTTTGGATACTCTGTGACAATAACTACAGAGTCAGACTTGGGGGGGCTTCCCCAAACAAGGTATTACCTGGTTATCTTAGTTCGTTTGGGCTGCTAAAACAAAAACACCATCGACTGGGTGGCTTAAACAACAAACACTCATTTCTCACAGGTCTGGAGGCTGGGAAGTCCAAGATCAAGGTGCCAGTGGATTTGGCGCGTAAGCACACCACATCAGGAGAAAACTCTATTCCTTCCCTACATTTCCACAAGCCCCCTGGAGGGTGGCCCTGCCTCCTATCCAGTTCTACTGCCAAGGAGAGCAGGTACCGGGGTCATTCCTGGAGCCGGGATCAGCTAACTCCCAGTACACTGATCTTGACCCTCTCACCCCTTCAGACGACCTCCTTCCCCCGGCCCCTGCCCGACTTCATACACCAACAAGAACATGGGGTGACGCATCCAGGATATCTTCTATCCCTTTCCTGCCTCCTCTGCAAAGCTCTGCCTCTCCTGGGCCAGGGAGATGTAGCAGAAGGGATTGGAAGGCTTCTGATGCTCTGAGTCTCTGGCTCAGAGGATATGAGGGCCATCAGGGCTCTCTGTTCTTTCAGGGAGGTGTGCTCAGCCATCGGACTCACCTCTGTAAGCTCCCAGCAGGAACTAGGGCCCTCACTCCTTGAGGCTGGGCCTGGGTCTGCAAGTATGTGGTGAGGAGCCCCAAAGTCTCGGGCATGAAATGGAAAGTGTCAATGGCCTCCTGCGATGGGACTCTCACGTGCCAATCACGAGGCAACCACAAGGTGTTTACTGACAGGGTGGGGGACTGGGGTACACCAGGACAGCAGAGGGAGCAAGACCTGCCACTTGGGCCAGGTTCTCTTTGGCCCTTTCTTCTCAGGAGCAAATAAGTCATTTACAACACATAGGAACCCTTCCCTAAACCATACCTCACGGCCACAGCACCCCTGATGTACGGGAGCTTCTGGGGAGCTGGAGTCAAGCTGCCCTAAAATTTAAAGCTGTGAAACAAAGGCTGAGTTGTTCTCTGGGCTTCCTGGCTACAGGGGCAAGGGGTCTGCTCTGAGCCAATTCTTGGGCCCAGCTGTTCCTACGGGACCACCATCAGCTCTGCCCATGAGGAGCAGGGGCCTGAGGTGGCTGGCCTTTTCCTGGCGGGCCTGGCACTTCCTCTGGTCCAACTGGAATGTGTCCACTGCCTGAGGGAGGAAACCACACACACAGCCAGACCAGAAAATGGTTCAATGGTGACCCCTGCTGTTCACATGCTAGACTGCATGCATTTGCAGATAGAAATGCCAACCTGTTGTTTCTCACTCAGAAGGGAGAGACTAACTTTTTTTAGGCACTATAATTACTTAATTATTGATGTATAACAAATGAGCAGCTTAAAATAAAAATACACATTTATTATCTTGCCCTGTTTTTTTGGGTCCAGAATATGGTTTGGCTGGGCAGTTCTAGCTCTGGGTCACCCATGAGGTTGCTATCAGATGTCATCCACGCCTGCAGTCATCTCAAGGCTTGGCTGGGCCAAGGATTCACTTAGGGAGTGGGGGGCACTCACTTGGCTGGGAAGTCTGTGCTGGCTGTTAGCAGGAGGCCTCAGCGCCTCTCCACGGGGGCCTCTCCACAGGTTACTTGCGTGATTTCATGGAATGGACGCTGACTTCCCCCAGAGCAAGGGAGCCAAGAAGCTCAAGTGGAAGCTCAACGGCTTTTATGAATTGGTCTTGGAAGTCACACACTGTCACTTGCACTGTATTCACACAAACTCGCTGTGATTCGATGTGGGAGGAAACTGCAAGAGGGTATGAATTCCAGATGGTGAGGATTCCTAGGGACCAGCTTTGGAGGCTGGCTACGAGCACCAGGTATTCACAAGTAATATATATCATAGCACATGATCAGAAATTATGTCATGCTGATTATGTGTCCAGATGCTAAATACTTTCTCTGAGTTACCTCATTTACCCTCACAATAGCCATAAAGCTTGGTCTTGTTATTACACATTGAAGAGGTTAGGAAATTGGGGCTAAGGGAGGTTAGATACTGTGGTCACGCGGCCAGTAAGGGGTTGGTTGAGAATTCAAGCTTTGGTCTGTGTTCATTATGCTTGAATGTCTCCCTAAGCATTTAGAGTTAACAGCCAAGGAGGTGGACACAGATGAGGAAACTGAAGCTCAGAGAGGTCAAATAACACGGTCAAGGTTACAGAATGAGTAAATGGCAGTCCCTAGCAGGATGTGAAGAGGCCTGACTCCATTGCCCATGCTCTGTTCACCCCACCACATCCTGAACAGAGGAAAAAACACAGGAAGGAGACAAACACAAAGACCAGGGTAGCCAGCTCATCCAGTGCCTATCAGAAAGGGCGCCCCCGTATGGTGGCTGTAGCTGTGCAAGTGCTGGTCTTGGCAAGCTCCGTCTCCATTTTCCCCTTGGCCAGATGCTCTTAGCCAGGGCAAAACCAGAGTGTGGCAGCCCTGGAGCAAGAAGGGAACAGGCAGACAAATCGGACAGGAGAATTCGTCATGAGCATAAGAAGGTGGTTGCAGGGGAAAAAAAAGAAAGAGGGGAGAAAAAAATAATAACCAGGAAAAGAAGAAGAATGGAGAGAGAAAAATTACGACATGAGGAAAGATGGGAAAAGGACAAAACAGACCAAATGTGTGGGGACAGATTAGCCCTTCCAGGCATTCGAGTATTCTCCGGACCTCCTCAGCATGTGGCTGTGGGCTTCAGCACAGCTTGTGGCTGGCCAGGGAAGCAGGGAGACCAAGTAGGTGGCTGGAGGCCTCCTCTGACTCCGGTTCACCTCCCTCTCATTGTTGTCATTAGTTGAGGGAATGGGGAAAAAGAAGAGATGCCCCAGCATGCAGCTGCTCAGAGGACAACCTAGTTTCAGGTAAAATGGGGTGGCAGCAGGGTGAGGAGCTTCCAGGGGGACCCAGGGAGAGCCAATCCAGAGGATAATCACTAGAGTATCCAAGAGCTGATGGATAGATTAACTAGAAGGTAAAACTAGAAAGTATAACTGGGTAAAGTACAGCATGGGGAATATAGTCAGTGGTATTGTAACAGCTCTATACGATGTCACAGGGGTATTATATGGGAGCGGTTATCACTTCGTGAGGGGTGTACATGTCTAGTACGTTGTTTCGTACACCTGAAACTAATAATGAAAGAAGTATACTTGGTGGCTTCTCCACAGTGCTTCTCTTTGTAGTTTGATCCCCAGCACTAACTGTGTAATTCTCAGGTTCAGCTTTGATGTTCGTGGCCACTGATGAATTAATGTCTGCCTGCCTGTGTGATTGATTGAATATGTTAAGTTTTACTTTTCACAGTAGGATATGGAGTCAGAAACCACCTGGAGGAGCTGATAATTTGAAGTAAATATGAAGAGTTAGGAGGCTCAGAAGCAGCAAGACTGGATTTGAGCCCTGATTTTACCAGCAGCTGTGGATGAGGCCTCCTTACCCCCCACCCTGATAGCCTCAAATGCTCCCATAATAAAGCTTCGCTTGGGCTGCCTCTCCTGAAAGTTTAACAGTCTCCCAGAGGCCAGTCCCAGGAAAGTGAAGCAGAAAAATCACTTTTTTCCTGCCTCCAGCCTCTTCCCGCTCCAATAAAATCTGTTGCCAACTGGCTTTCTAAAAAAAATATATTGGTGTATTTCACTCTTCTACTTATAGTCTTTCAATGATTTCCGTCTACCCAGAGCATAAAATTCAAGTTCTTGAGCATGGCAAGTCATTCCCTTCACAGTCTGACCCGTTACAACCTTTTTATCTTCAATCAGTTCCTGAGTACCTTATCATCACTGGGCTTTTATGTGGTTAGTTTTTTTTTATTGTGAACACTTCTCCGTCTCTTTTCTTGGTACTCTATTTAAACTCCAACTGATTATCCATCCATCCCACATCCTGAAACTACTTGTTTCCCAAGCTTGTCTGCGCATTGGAATCACCTTTGAAAAAATACTGGTGCCCTGTTCCACCTTCAGAGATTGTGACTTAATTGGTCTGGGGTAGGGCTTGGGCTTTAGAATTGACCACTGCCCCACTTTGTACCAGATATTGTAATAGCCCCTGGTGACTTAAGAGATAAAAGTTGGTTTTGACTCGAAATTATACTTAGAAAGGGATATAGATCAGTAAATATATAGTTATCCAACACCGTATGCAAGTACTATGAGCGGTAAACCAGGATCTTCTCAGGAAGGTGCAGGAGAGGCAGAGAACCCACACTGGTGGGACTGAGGGCTGGGTGGGCAGAGCTGCTTAGAACTCAAGGACGAGGAGCATTCCAGGGAATCGGGTAGGCAGGCATCCTAGTCAGCAAGAACACTGAACACGGCACACTGAGTTGGAGGAAGCTTGTCCCTTTTCAAGCATGAATGAAGAACTTGGTGCGACTGAAGCTTTGGCAGAGGCAGGTGGGGCCTTGCAGGGAGCAAGGAGTGGGGAGCCAACGATGGAAGGGCCAGGAACGGGACCTGGTCAGGCTTAGTGGCCATGACTGCAGGGGAAGTAGAGCAGTTGGTGAAGAGGTGGTAGCAACCAGTAGGAAGGCCTTCCTTATTCCAGGCGAGTCTCCCTCATCTTCTCCACCTGCACACGACAGCCCACAACAGAGACCCTAAGTCAAGTTGTATGATCTGGACCTCTAAGCACGCATTTTGGGCCAGTCACTGGTCTAAGCACTTTCCACATATTAACTCATTTTTATCCTCACAACAGCCCTAGGTAGTCATATTATTATCCCCGTTTTAGAGCTAAGGGAGCTGAGGCACAGACAGGGTAAGAAGCTTGCCCCAAAGCACAGTGAAGTGTCAGAGCTGGGATTCAGGCACAGGCCCTCTGGCCTCTCAACCAGTCTGCCTTCCACAGCTGTTTTGAAAAGGTGGTAACTGCACATAGCATTTAGCACACTCAGCTGTGTTGAAATGCCTCACCCCGAAGTCTTCTCTCTGTGACGTACAGTGAGAACTCGGCTTAGTCACTCCACCTCTGCAGGCCTTCTCCGGTTTCCCAATGTTTAAAATGAGTTTGGCCTAGATGCAGGATATAAGCTGGAGCCCCGGAAGCCCAAAGGACAAGCTGTGCTTGGCCAGCTGTTTTAAGTTGAAAGTGACTGTCTTTAAGTGGCACATGCTCCCTTGTCACCCTGTAACCTCCACTTTCAGTAGTCTTACATCAGGCCCACTTTCCTTAATGAACTGCCTGGCATCCGAAAGCATTTCAGTCAGAGATCACTCATCAGACAAAGACTCAGCTTGAGACCCTATGAATGTGCATTTCTTTTGCCTTCACATTTCCTCTCCCTCCCCCACTAACCCAATTTAAAGAACACTTGACCTGGGATGTTTCTTGCACAAAGGCTCTGAGCCTCGGCTGGCACCCCTACTGTGGAAGTCCTCTACTTGGCATTGGCTGTCAGATATGAGCCAGGGTTCTTTCTTGTTGCGGTGTGCCCTGAAAATGCTGATTTGTATTTGCTTCTGGAAGGGAGACAGATGAAGCTTGTTTTAGAATATCAGGTTAATCCAATTTCAGAATCCATTGCACATGGAAAGATGAATTCTGTTACTTTCACTTAATCTGGAAGGTTGCCTCTTTTCAAACTTATAATCAGTTGCTAGAAGAATGAAGGCCTTTTATTATGTTTCATGAGCTTATGCACCCCCATGTTGAATGCCTTTCATTTCCTGCGGCAGGAATGCATGCAGTATTGATATAGTGGCTTTGAGGATTTTTACTGGGCTTTGCAAACATTCTCTCATGGCCCTTGCAAAGTAGGTGCCAGGTGTTGCTGACTAATTATTACCATATTGCCTGACACACTTAAAAGGCCCTCAAGCATTGCTGAATGAATGATTGAGCAAATCCTTTCTAGCCACTGGAGCCTATGCTAGTTAATAACTGACTGAACCTCACTCAGTTTATAGGAATATATTTTTAGAATATTATATGGTTTATACGTTTTCACACATTCTCTAAAAATTATTTTGTGTTTTACAGTTGTGGAAATGAGGTTTCAAGAGGCTAACTTCAAAGTTACACGATGATGTTTAATTTTCTGACCTCAGGGTGTCCTTGTCAAAATAAAAGCAAATATTAAAAAAACACTTGTTGAAAAAAAATTTCTCAAGTTGTGTAAGCTAAAGCTTTAGGTACTAAAACAAACATGGCAGAAGAAATTACTTATCATAAAAACTCAAAGCACTATTATCTGTACTTTGTAGTTTGCAAAGCATTTTCTCACATGATCTGATTTGATCCCCACAACGCTACCTCATTGGAGTAAAGTCATCTCACTTCAGGTTAGCCGACTAACGGCAACAATAACAAACTGTCCCAGATTTTCTTTTCCAAGTCAGGTCAGGCTGGCAGTTAAGGACTGAGTTTCTTGCATACTCATGCCATCTACTGGTACTTTTTTGGTAGCATGGGTTACAGCTGATTTTACATTAAAAAATATTTTTTCTTCAGTGTCAACTTCACAGCAGGACTTGAATGTTTTACTGGGAGTCCTTAAAAATAACCCCTCCCGATCTTTGAAACTTGTTTTCTAAGGAGCCTACTCTAAAACAGGACCCAAGACTTACTTAGGTACTGAAATTCTTATTCTCTCTGGCATATTGAAGGTTCTAGAAATGCCTCTGAGCACCTTTCAATTGGCTTAGAACTTAGGGGAAGGGATATGGCTTAGCCAGGGGCAGAGAACACTCATGGAATTATCATTCGTTCATAGGAAGGCCTCAACTTGGCCCAGTATTTCCTGGGAAGGCTACAGGTAGAGAGAGTGGGTTAGTTGACAAGGTAGTGAGGGACTCTATTGTGACTCAACAGTTGGCAGAAGAGGAAATTCTGGAGAACAGATGAAGCCAGTCCCCTGAATGGGGCGCACGAGACTGGCTTCTCAAACTGCACCCATTCCTGAAAACCTCTGGCCAATCCTCAGGAACACAAATACCTCTTTCAAGGCTGGGCTTTGCTCTGGATATGTTTTTTTGAATTATTAGGTTAAATTTGTCTTTGCTTTAAAACCAAGGACAAGAGATGACTTGTTCTTTAGGACAAACTGGCGGAGGAGAATTAAAATGAGATGATTTGGTATATAAACCATGTTTCTCACAATCTTAGGAGTCTTTAAAAACTAGAATAACAATATAGCAGTAGTGTGAAATAGGCTGAGACAAACACAGGACAAAATTTCGTATGAAAAGTAACTAGAAGAAAATTTGGTATGAAAAGTAGTCAATATCTATTAGTGGAAATTCTTGCAGGGTTCTTTGGGAGGAAAATGGAGGCTTTTATTTTTTTGCTTATTTACATTATCATTGAAATTGTAGTCAGTGAACCCTTTTCTATTCTTTTCCTTCTGCTCCATGGTAGGAGAAAAATAGGAACTTTGAGGATGTTTGAAAGCAAAGTAAAATGTCTATTGCAGATTATGAAAAGTTCTTTATGGCAAAAGGTCAAGATGGTAACATATGATAAACAGATTTCATGCCCTAATTTGCTTAAAGGTTTAACAGTAAATATCAAGACCAGTAAGAATTTAAAGAACTTTGAAAGCATTCTGGTCATTCTCTAACTTAGAGCAAAATTTTACATTACTGTAAAGGCTACTAGGCTCTAGAGCAGTGGTTCTCAACCTGTGGGTCGTGACCCCTTTGGGGGTCCAACGACCCTTTCACAGGGGTCGCCTAAGACCATGGGAAAACAAACAGATATTTACATTACGATTCATAACAGTAGCAAAATTACATTATAGAGTAGCAACGAAAATCATTTTATGGTTGGGGGTCACCACAATATGAGGAACTGTATTAAGGGGTCGCGGCATTAGGAAGGTTGAGAACCGCTGCTCTAGAGGCTTGTCAAAATCAACGCAAAACAGGATAGGCTGAAAAGCTTTGGAAAGCAGTATTTTTAGATAAGCTGCTTCATTTCCTCCCTTTTAAAACACAAGCAGATGGATTCTGCATGAATACACTGCAAAGGGTTGTTCAGGGTTACTAGAGTAGGTACCCCACACGTATACACAATTAACAGGCTTTTAGACCAAATATTCACTGTCTTAACAATCATTTAAGATAGGGCTTGTTTTCATAAATCCTACTTGCATAAACTAGGTTTCAGAGGTTAAATCAGACGCTTCCCAAAGTCACACAGCCAATAGATCAGTCGGCATTGAAGACAGGTCTTAGAAGTCTAGCGCTCTTTGTAGAAACTTTGCTAGGGACTTTGCCTCTCCTTAAAAGTTTATCTAACTGTTGTGTTTGTCTTTTTTTCTTTTTAAAGATTTTATTGGGGAATTGGGGGAGGGGAACAGACAAGTTGCTGTTATTTTTTGTTCTTCAGTCTAGTTGTGGAGGATGTTGCTTCACTGGCCCAAGTTGGCACCACCATTGCGCTCCTCCCGGGCGAGGCAGATCAGTCGCCGGCTTCTGGACGGCCGCTCACTGCAGCTGCTGGCCGCTCCCGCTGGCTGCCGGCTACACGCTGTAGCTTATGGCAACCCACTGCAGCAGGGGCTGCAGCCTATGCCATAGCTGGCGACCCATGGCAGCCCAGCTCCAGGTCGAGCTGCCATTCACCATCTTAGCTGCAGAGGGCAGTGTCACTGGCCCTCATATGTGGGATCCAAACCAGGGGCCTCTGGCATCCCAAGCCAGTTCTTAACCAACGCACCACTCGGCCGGCCCTTATACATTTTTAAGTCAAATTTTTAAGCAGGTGGAAATCATATTAATCTGTTTTTCTTATTCATACTTCTTAGCTGTGGGCCTCTTATAACAAACACTTACTTTTACCAGGTTGGTAATACCACAACCATACATTATTTTGAGTTTGAATTTCCTTTTGAATAGGAAATTCTCAAGTATTAGCAGATACGTTATCACTGCAGTTCGGCAAAAAAATCTGGATTTCTTGGCTCTACTCCAAGACTAGTTCAGTATTAGGGGACCCCCAAGTGGTCGAATTGAAATGATTTTAAAAAGCTAAATATGTAAAGTGATGCTCAGGATCACAAAACCCTTAAAGGTGCTTTTGAAATGTACATTTTATGCCTAAATATAGAAGTTCCAATATTTTAAAATAAAGAAGCCATACATTTCACACACAATTTAAAATGGGTATCCACCCTCATTTCCTTAGTTCTGCTTTATTTTTATAACAGATGTCTTCATATCAGTGCTAAGCACTAGCCTAAGTTTTTCAGTTTAATCTCGCTCTATTCCCAATGCATACCTTCCCTAGAAGAGTTTGGATTTTATATGGCCCGTAATAGGAAGCTGGTCAAACATGCAATCAGTGGAAATATGTTTAAGCTGTGAGATACTCTAACTTGTGGAAATGCATCATTATAAACATGCCTCTTAATATTTTATAATCAGTAAATTTCTCAATCCTGCCAAATCAAAAATTACCTGTAGACAGATTTAGGCCTGGGCTGGGGAACTTGCTCTGCATTGAAATATCCCATGACTTTTATGAATAGGTAAATTTAGAAAACAGACATGGTACTGCTATTTTTCTCCTCCAATCTCAAAACACCCACTCACAACTGTCACTTAAATCACTACAAAATCGCTAACAACGTTTTAACCCAGAGTATTCACTTTAGGTCCCCTTTTAAGTACTCATGTTGTTGAAGATCAAAACAAAACAACTTACGGTCACTGTCCCCTAAAATTAAGAGGAAGGATTCTAAAATCTTCAAAGGAAAAAACATTAACATGTACACCCTTCAGTAACCCACTTATTATGCAGCATGTTCACCTGTACTTGTTATCTTTCCATCCCAAAGCAAGGTCATTTCCAGTAGTTGTTTCCCATCTCACGTGAACAATGTGTTTGCTTCAGTGTAAAGAATCCAGTCTGAATGGATCTTCCATATTGCTTGCTGTGGTACCTGCCGCAGTCACCTCCAAGTCACCCTAGCAATATGCCATTTTGTTCATATATACGAAACTGTAGTTGTCAGTGTCTGAGGCAAAATCATCTCAGGGAAGTTAATATTGGTGAACTCAGTATCTCCTAGTGTAAATTAGGTATGGTTAACTAAGCCAGAATGTCACCTGGCTGCCAATTTGAAGAAAGCTATAGCTACTCAAAGGTATGATGTATGTGTTTATAGATAAAAACTATGACAAGATTATTACTAGACAAGGATCAGTGGAAAATAAGTAGCAGTATTGCACCAATGCAAGATAAAATATACTTTATTGTGACAGCAAATGCACATAGTGCTATAGGTAAGGCATGCTACTAGGAATCGGCATATAATCAAAGGCCGGTATGGAAATGAATGGGAATGAATGTTTCTTAATGCTTAAAAGATTTAGTCCATGGTGAAAGACAGAAGAATTTGTGTCCACTCATCTCAAATGCAGTATTATACACCTAATCAGATCCCTATACCTCTAACCAAGAGCCCAAAAGCAAATAAGAGAAACTTAACTGTACTCAGAAGAAACTTTTAATATCAGTGACAGAAAGATTTTGCTAATTGAGGCAAATTTCCTCTCTAAACAAAGACCTAAAAACTGAGCACTCAAACATCCATTCATTCATTTAAATTAGCTAATTTTAACATCGTTTATTCCACTAGAAACAAATGTCAGACAATCTAGAAATAGTTTGGATAAAGAAACATTTTCATTTTAATAATTCATAATGTTGCGAATTTGGGGCTAAAATAACACCCTGAGTCAAATTTGACCCCTGTCTACTTGAAGGGACCAAGTACAGTTTCAATTTCAATAGCTGAATTTCTTAGGGAAGATCTGAGAAAATAATGCTAATGAGAGCTAGTCCTTTGATGGAACTATTAGGTTCTAAAGACTTGTCAAAATCAACGCAAAACAAAGGATAGCCTGAAACACAAAACTGAGGCTAGGCTGAAATGCTTTGCAAAGCAGAATTTTTAGAGAAGCTGCTTCGTTTCCCCCTTCTTTTAGAACCACATGCAGATGAAATGCTTTCTGCATGAGTGCACATTGACATTCTGTTCAACTGTTTTCTAAATACAATACTGTGGGTTTAAACAGCATGTTTTAATTTAAACAAAGTAATATACAGTCAATTTAGCTTAAGCGATGAAAAGAAACACTAGTATGGAAATTACTTTGTAAATACTCTGCTCTTTGAAACGGTGTTTTTAAAAGCAACACAGGAACAAAAACATCCAACTATCACTTTATTTATATTACTATGCTTAAGTTACATGGAAAAGACAACCAAGCAGTTCTGCCCCATTTCAGGAAGTTTCCAATCAACACCAATTATGTGGTGACAAATAACTAGGAATGGTGACATCTCTGGGTCAAGACTGACAAGAAAGAATGGGCTCGGGTGCTACGGTTCATCTCCAACAAGAATATGGCACAATGGCCAGCACAAGCCATACTAACACTGAACCTTTAGCTCTGGTCACAAATTCGGATCTCTTCTCTGAAGCTAGCAAATCAAGTGAAATAACTGGGGTTAAAAAAAAAAAAAAGTTTTAAAATGAAGCCCAAATAAGTTTAAAAACCATGCTCTTGACACATTTTCCTTTCAAAATTTACATAAAACACACTTTTCACTCTAATAGCCCAGATTTTTTTCCTCACATAGCCACCATGTAGCTGCAGATAGACTATTCTGCCTCAAGGTGTAAACATAGGGAAAAAAAAATTAACGGCATCTGCATAATATTCTCTCTACACACTGCTGTTGGATGGAAAATAGGAAATTGAAAAAAAGAAAGAAAGAAAGGTTCCCTCTTAGATTCTCACAACCTCTTGTTCCGCAGTTCATGAATCCGACTCTGATGCTAAGGTGACAGTGTATGTAAGTAGATTTTTGTTTTCAGTGAAGGAGACCTGGGAAAAGATGGAGTTATCTCTTATTCTTCAAGAGTTATCAGATGGTACATGCTCCTCAAACCCCTCACTCTCTCGAACTAGAGCGCGTTCCAAGATCACACGGCCTTCCTTATAACGCTGGCTGTCTTCAGTAGCAAACTCATAGATCCATCCCAGTTTGCTATTGCAGTTTTTGCAGCTCACATCCCGAACCATGTGGCGGCCAGTGAGCATGACCCGGTCTTGAACTTCACTGTACTGCAGGTTAACTACCTAAGAGACATGTGAAAAGAAAATTGCAAAAGCATGTAAATTATTTGCCACAAAGTATACAATATTTGGTTGACGCAATAACAGCAACTTCAGAGAAGGAAACAGCAGTTGTTACTTCAGTCAATACCCTTCCCAAGGGCTATTTTTAAAAGCTGCTGGGACAGGTAAACCTGGAATCACACTGCACTGGACATCTAATGCGATCACGATCATGCATTATTGTACAGTCCAAGCCACACTATACATTATCAGTTACATTTCTGTGTTATAGTGAAGAGTCCTTGACTTGGAGTCACAAAATGTAGGTTTGGGTCCAACTGTTGTTATTCACCATTCAATGATGAGTGCAAACAAGGCAACTAATTGAACTAGGTAAAAGAACCTAGTACATGACAGGTATTACATTAAAAAGTTTGCCAAATTTGCTTCTGAAAATACATTTATATATAAGACTGGGCTAGACTAAGCCTATGATAGACCATACATTGCAATATATCGCTTTCAAGTGGGTTCAAAGAATCTGTGAAGAATTTTCAATGATTCTGAACACCAAACAATCCTCTATACTTTACTTTTCTGTAAAAGGCCAGATAGTTAATATTTTTGGGCTTTGAGGATTACATGGTCTTTGTTGTATTTAGCCTGCTGCTGTAGCACAGAAGCAGCCACAGGTAACACATAAATGAATGAGCATGGCTGTGCCTCATTATATTTTATTTACAAAAATCAGGCAGCTGGCTTGCCGTACTACAACCAAGTGAGAATCCCTGCTCTATACCTAAATAAAGATCAAGGGGGTGCACACTATCAATTCTTTGAGAGAAAAACTTGTTTCAAAATGGAACTGGAACAGAGGGGTGTCCACTGAGGAAGTTTAGTTGACCTTCTAAGAGCCAGTACCCTTGCACTAGTTCTGTTCCTTAGCCTGAAAGATACAAAACTCCACAAGGCAAAAATCACATCAATCAATTTCAAAGCAAGCCAGAAATTAGACAAGCAGGCAGACTAGACATTTATTTGTAAATCAGGAAATGCTCTTCCTACTGGCAAACCTATGTCATAAACTAAATCATAATCAGAAAGATGATTGGTGAGCATAAATTAGAGCCAAGGGAAGCTGGTTACACGATTCTTACTCACTTGCATTGTTAAGCTACGAGAGCTTAATGCAGCTATCTCCCTATTAAGATAAATCAGTGACATGGGTATGGAGGTGTCTCAGCCCCTTTTCCCACAGTCTGTGAAGTCATTACCAAATTCTTACAATGAATGTTTTCTGAATGGAAATCACCATTATTATAACAGTCTTTATACTTCCAAGATTGACAATCACATTCTAGTAATATCTTCCTGAGGTCCCGTCAATGATAAGCTAGTGGGCAATTATTTCTATAGCTTGCAGCTCTCCTTCTGACTCTTCCTGGTATCTCCAAGCTCTGAGGGATATTCTGGTACTGCTGTCAAACATATCCACCACTGAACCCACTTAGGAAATGAATCCAGTTTCCCCACCAACCTTGTTAAAAAGAAATGCTCTCCCAGTGGCGCCTGTGAACCGAGTGGAGATGAGCTCTGAGCGGTTGGTCAGAATCGTATCACAGTTTGCACAAGAAAACAGACGGGTACCACCAATATGATCAAGGAAAATTCTGCCCATTTTTATAGCTGAAGTTCTAAAAACCTAGAAGCAAATGGAAAGAAATGCATTATGATTAAAAAAGTTTTTGTTAGTATCTACTTGGTTGGGGGTCATAGAGAACCATTTACTCAACATGTGAAATAGCTGACTCTGAACAAAAGGACCCAAAGCTCACACACTGAACAAATAAATAGGCACATACAAGCTAAGAACATTTTAGAAACAGTGAGCCAAGGAAATAAACATGCTTAGGCAGGAAATGAATGGTATCGCTTCTCTTTTGGTTGGTATGGAAAAAAACAGGAAAAAATTAGAATACCAGAAACTGAATGATGAAAAGCACAGGCAAAGAGGTGAGAAAAAAGGTTTAGCTTAAGTGTTAAGTATGCATGCTGAGTATGTGTAATTTGAGAAAAGACTTGTGGGGGGCATGAGTGACATGATCAGGTAAGAGTAGAAAAGGGGGCAATCAGAAAACAAGAGGACAGTCTGGTTTGAGAGCATGGGGTGAGTGGGTTTCTGATCACCAGGTGCATCTGCACCCACATAGGGGTGATGGCACTAACATTAGTAACTTTGAGTCTGTGGAGCACTGTACTAGGTGCTGTACTTAGTTCAAAGTCATCTTAACTCTGAGGTTATTGCCCCACTTCATAGATTATCCAAGGTTATTCACTGGTCAAAGTTTACACAGCTTTCAAGTACAGAAAGTCATAACTGGAATGCAGTTCACCCAATTCAAAGTCAAACTCCTTCCATTACCCTATACTGTCTTCTCTAAGAAGGTGACACACAAGATGGTCCACGCTTGGCATAAGGCTAAGAAAACAAGAACACAGAAGAAGGGAAAGCTGAACCATTATTACATAACTTATATTTTAAAAATCGTACTGATGCAATAGGTCACAGAAGTGCTGAAATATTGGGGGGAAAGCTCTGAATCCAACTTCTGAAACAAGGATAGTCAAACTTAACTATTTCAAAAGTCAGAAGAGTTAATGTATGCAACTAAGTTCACAGCAATTAATCCCCTCAAACAGTATTTTTAAAGATCTAGATATAGTCAAGAATACACTATAGTTTTCATTTGAAAAAGAATTTATTCCTGGTGTAGTTATCAGCTTCTGTGTTTTAAATATTTAATATTTCATGTCTTTAAAATGGCATGCAGAGCTGATACAGCTGCCACTATGAAAAGAAATCCATAATCTATGTTTGTAATAAGAATCCAGTCATCTTAAATTTGGGGAAATTCCATTACAAATTAAAAAGGAATTTCCATTCCTTCTTATATCTGTGAACTTCCTCAGCCATTAGGCAGTCCTAATGTCATCAGAAATGTCATTATCATGCAGATTATTATGACTGCCATTAAACATTATGATAGGAGATTTAATAAGCAATGAAAAACAAATGGTGACTATAATTACAATTTGTAGCTATCAAAAGGAAAACCAGTGCATTAACATAGAACATCAATGAATAAACCCTGGGTAAAAACATGACTTAAGAAATAATGTTTAGCTTTCTGATTACATTTCTGCAAAATGACAGCAATAGGTAAGACTTACTGTCCATTGTTTCAGCCTTTGAGACAATAGCATTCCTTTTTCCAGATGCTTAAGAACACAATACTGTTACATAAAGATCAGAGGTTGCAAATTTACAGGTTGGATTCATTTGGTGGCACAGGGATAGAATGGTAAGTGAACAAATAACCCTTCCCTCACAAAACATATGTGGACATGTTTTGTTTGGCCCACAAAGTTTTTTATTCTTAATTAAAAAATTGCGAAATTTCATTATAGAGCCTGCATGTGGTTTTTTGTTGTTGTTGTTGTTGTTGTTGTTTTAAACAATAGGAGACCTGGCAACACGGGGCATGTATTCTCACATGGCAACAACCGACTAGAGTTGAGTGGTAGCTGAAGCTTTCCCTGCAAGGTCATTTCATTTGCTCGGTCTCCACTTGGCATCACATAATTACTTCACCTGTAAGACATTTAAGTTTATGACTCTTGATATACATAAAGCATTCAGAGATCCTGTGAGCAGCTGATTTTGGTCATATTTCTTAATATTGGTCCTTTACAGAAAGGAATCAACAGCAAAGTTTTACAGTCTCACCTCTGTAAGACACAATCCTCATATTCCCTATTTCTCTGAAACGTAGTATTTACGCAGTGATTTAGTCTCAGCTTGGGCTTCTAGGACTCATTACTTTAAAGCCAATTTTCCTTCAAACTTTTAAAATAAAATATTCATATAGTAATTTATTTCAACCACAATGCAGGAGTAACTAGATGTGTTTTGAACTGACCGTGGCAGATACAATGCTACCGTGGAAAATATACTCGACTTCAAAATGAACTCTCCCTATGCCTTCTGCCTGCAACATTCTAGCATCGGTTCCTAACTACCATATAGCTGTGACCATTTGCTGCTAGATATATGCAAGCTCTTTATTCCCAAACGGCGTAAACAGATTTAACACGCTTTCTCTTTCCTCCTTCAAATTCAGTCTATTTTTTACTCTTTTACTCAAGTATTTTTATTGGATTCAATTACACGATTCATTACAGACCAAAAATACCGGTGCAGAATCACCATTCCTAGTTGTGGTTGCCAAATATTTACAGAGTACTATATATGCATATAAAATATACTTTCAGTTTTATTTATTGAGTAAAACTGAAAAATATAGTTTTTATACAAAAACTCTTATTTGCCAAAAGAAATAAGCTAGAAATGCCATGGAATCTGGCAAAAGCCAGCAAAATACCACTTGCTGTGGAAGTTCTGCAGGAAGTAGAAACACCCCTGCAGGGTCATTAGACTCCCAGTGTTAAGCCTTTGCTTTGAAGGGCTAGAAACACAATCTACTACTGACTTACATGATCCATACTCTCAAGGGGCTGATATCCATCAGAATGCCACTTGTGGTTTTTTTTTAAGGTTTTATTGGGGAATTGGGGGAGGGAACAGCGTTGTGGAATCATGGAAGGGGAGCAGACAAGCTGCTGCCCTTTTGTTCTTCAGTCTAGTTGTGGAGGATGTCACTTCACTGGCCCATGTTGGTATTGTGATCACTGCGCTCTTCCCGGGTGAGACAGATCAGTCGCCAGCCGTTGGATGGCAGCTCACGATGGCTCACAGCAACCCACTGCAGCCGGGGCTGCAGCCTACGCTGCCGCCAGCAACTCATGGCAGCCCAGCTCCAGATCCAGCTGTTGTTCACCATTATCTGAAGAGGGCGTAGCGTCACTGGCCCATGTGGGATCCGAACCAGTGGCCCTGCTGCTCAGAGCTCGCGCTCCCAAGACAACTCTTAACCAACGAGCCACTCGGCTGGTCCCGCCACTTTATTATTTAATGGGGCAGGTCATTAAAAACTTTAAAAACAGGTCATTAAGACAATTCCGGAATCAGGCTTCTGTGAACCTGGATGATACACAATGAACTCTACCTCTGGCCTAGTATTTAGTGTCTACACTGTATGGGACACTGCGTTTAGTACTTTATATACCACGTTTTACCTTGATGATTTCTAAACTAGGTATTTATCACCCCACTTTCGTAGAGGGATAAAGATTGTGTGACTTTCTGAAACTGGCCACACTGGGATCTGAACTACATCTTGTTGCAGTTGTTTTCACCCCACTCCCTCTCTAGTGACCAGAGGGCTGCCCGACTCAGTCTTTCTCCCTCAGATTCACCGTGTGCCCCTCCTGCCTCCACGCTGCTCCTCCTGTATGCTCTATCTTAGATAATGGCAATTCGAATCACACACTCTCCTAAACTAAAAATAGAAACCCTGGGAATTTCTTAAAAGAAACTGCAAATTTGGTAATATCTTCCTCCCCCTCATCAGAGTCTTAATTCAAATTAGCACTTCTTGATAAACCTCTTATGGTTAGGGAACGTGTACTGTAATAAATGCAACATACAATCACAGGTGCCACTACATTTGTGCTAAATTAGATAGTGCTACAAAAATAAGGTCAAAGGCCATGTGCTTAAGCCATCCCTTTGTAAGAGCTCATAGAGACCACAAACTTTGAAACTTGTTTTCTGACAGGCCAGAACATAGCTGATTCTTAAAGAACAAACACAAAAACAGAGTTTTAAAGGAATAACTTACATACCATACAATTTAACCACTGTATGTGCACAATTGAATGATTTTTAGTAAATTTATAAAGTTGTGCCACCATAACCACAAACCAGCTTTAGGATATTTCCATCACCTTCCCCAAATTTCCACAAACCCCTCTACAGTCAATCCCTCCTCCCACCCCCAGCCACAGGCAACCACTGATCTACTTCCTGATTGTTCTACATCTAAAATATTTCTCAGATCTGCTAATCACCTTGCTTGGACTTAGAATCTTAAGATGACTATGTTCTCTGTGTTGATCCTTACTGTGTCCCTAAGTAATACTATGCATGTCTCAGTACTTGTCAGTGTGGAAGTTCCAGTTTATAACCAAAATTAAGGCCAAACTTATCACAGTTAAAGCTTTAAGATGTTTTCTTCCTTTTCAACTTTCAAGCAAAAACAGTCATTTCATATCTTAATTTTTTAAGTACCATTCCCTAATTTTATAAATAGCTTCTTTGGTACTAGCTTTTCTTAGTTTTGGGATATTAAAATCCTTAAAAGGTTGAAATAAGAGAAGTACCAAACTTGGTTGTTTAACAAGCAGTCTATTATCAGTTTATTTGAAATTACTGGAAACAGTGAGGGGCCAGCCAGGTTGAAAATATAAATGAAATTCATACATGATATGTAGATCATATTTTAGTAATTGTTTTCAATTTCCTCCCCCCTTCAACAAATAGCACATTTAGCAACCTAGGATTTTCAATTTCTATTTTAATAGGAGATTCTGGTGAAGCAATCACATTTTTAGGATCTCTAGCTTTTTATAGAATTAAAAAAAATATTTACAGAATCTGTTAAACATAAAGATTTTTCTGTTTCAGAAATCCATGAAAGGCAAAGTATCCAGGAATGTATTCTTTTTAAAATTAGACATAATGGACTATATACTATGTAATTTCCTGGTTTGAGTTGCGCCCGATCAATAAAATAATTTTCTAAAAAAGACTTTTTAAAAATTTGACATTTAATTTTTTTTGAGCAGTTTTAGGTTTACAGCAAAATAAGGTAGAGGTGTCTCATATGTCCCCTGCCCCCACAGATGCATAGCCTCCCTCATTATCAACATCCCCCATCACAGTGCTCCATCTGCTACAATTAATGAACCTACATTGACACATCATCACCTAAAGTACATAGTTCCCATTAGGGTTCTCTCTCAGTGTACATTCTATGGATTTGGACAAATGGGCGCGTACAATGACACATACAGTATGGTATCCGAGTATTTTCACTGCCTTAAAACTCCCGTGCTCTGCCTATTTATCCTTCCCCCTATTAACCCCTGATCTTTGGAGACCGTTTTGCCTTTTCCAGAATGTCATGTAGTTGGAATCATCCAGATATAGAGTCATATAGTTTTTTCAGATTGGCTTCTTTCACTAATGATTTAAGGTTCCTCCATGCCTTTTAATGGCTTAATAGCTCATTTCTTTTTAGTGTTGAATAATATTTAATTGTTTGGATGTACCATTTTATTTATCCATTCACCTACTGAAGGACACTGGGGTTGGTTCCAAGTTTTGGCAATTATAAATAAAGCTACAATTATGACCCAATTATGAATAAAACATCCATGTGCAGGTTTTTGTGTGGACGTAAGTTTTCAGCTCCTTTGGGAAAATACCAAGGAGTGCAATTGCTAGATCACATGGTATATTACATTTTGTAAGAAACCACCATACTCTCTACCAGTAATCAGTGAGAATTCCTGTTGCTCTACATTCTTGTCGGCATTTGATGTTGTCAGTGTTCTGGATTTTGGCCATTCTAATAGGTGTGCAGTGGTATCCCATTGCTTTAATTCTATTTCCCTGACATACTCGTATGATGTGGAGCATCTTTTCATATGCTGTTTGCCATATGTATATCTTCTTTGGTGAGGTGTGTGTCAAGGTCTTTGGTCCATTTTTTAATTGGGTTGTTTTCTTATTGAGTTTTAGGAGGTCTTTGTATGTTTTGGATAACAGTCCTTCATCAGATAAGTCTTTTGCAAGTATTTTCTCCCAGTCTGTGGCCTCTCTTCTCATTCTCTTGATGTCTTTTGCAGAGAAGTTTTTAATTTTAATGAAGTCCAGCTTATCAATTATTTCTTTCATGGATCATGCTGTTGGTGTTGTATTTAAAAAGTCATTGCCACATCCATCTAGATTTTCTCTTACCTTCTAGGAGTTTTATAGTTTTGCATTTTAATGTCTGTGACCTATTTTGAGTTAGTTTTTGTGAATAGGGTGTAAGCTCTGTTTCTAGATTTTTTTTTTGCACGTGGATGTACAGTTCTTCCAACACCATTTATTGAAAAGACTATCTTTGTGCCACTGTATTGTCTTTGCTACTCTGTTAAAGTTCAGTTGACTGTATTTATGTGGGTCTATTTCTGGGCTTTCTACTCGGTTCCACTGATCTATTTGTCTGCTCTTTTGTGAATACCATACTATCTTGATTACCATAGCTTTATAGTAAGTCTAGCAGTTGAGTAGTGTCAGTCTGCCAACTTTATTATTCTCCTTCAACACTGTGTTGGCTATTCTGGTTTCTATAACTTTAGAATCAGTTTGTTGATACTCACAAGGTAACATGAGATTTTGGGAGCTGCACTGAATCTACAAGTCAAGTAGATACAGATCTTCCTAACAACTGACATCTTGACAAAATTCATCAGTGCTTTATATTTTTCCTCATATAAATCTTGAACATATTTTGTTCAACTTATTCCAAAGTATTTCATTTTTTAGGATGCTAATATAAATGGCATTGTTTTTAATTGCAAATTCCACTTGTTCTTTGCTGGTATTGATACATTGATACACACACATTAAATATTATGGTATCTTGTTCTTTAGTCTGGCTCATTGCTAAATATTTTTCTTAAAAGCAGGGGTCAGCAAACTAGGGCCTTTGGGCAAAATTCAGCTCACCACCTGTTTTTGTATTACTCACAAGCTAAGAATTTTACACTTTTAAATTGTAGGGGGGAGGGGAATCAAAAGTAAAGTATTTTATGACACATGTAAACTATATGAAATTCAAAGTCCAATGTCCTAAATAAAGTTTTATTGGGACACAGCCACACCTATTTATGTATACTTGGCTGTTCTCTCATTATAATGGCAGAGTTTGAGCAGTTGCCACTGAAACTTGATAGCTTGCAAAGTTCACAATATTTACTATCTGGCCATTGACAGAAAGTATATCGACTCCTGCTTAAAAACTCATTTGGACAGAAAAGAACTTTTCATTTAGAAAGAAAGTCTCAGAAAGAAAAAGTAAACTTGGTTGGCATTCAGGTTCAAGGATGAAGAGAAGTATTTGAGAAGATCAATTTAATCTTGCTCCCCTTTTCTTCATGGATTTTCTAGCTGAAATCTTGACCCTTCTGTAATCAGTTTTTAGTATGTTGAAGATCAACTATGACAAGATTACAAAAATAGATAATCTATACCCAGCCTTGGCTTCCTCCTCTACTCACTCCCAGAATTCAGATACCTGAACTCGAGTTGAACTGCCCATGTTCAAATCTCAGCTCTGCCCCTTAAAAGTTGCATAAACTTTGGGTAAGGTATCCTCCCCTTCCTCATCTGTAAAATGGCAGCAGCAGTATCCATCTCTGAGTTGTGAGAATTGGAGAGAATACATTCTTAGAAGAGAGCTTGGCACACAGTAAGTGCTAAATAAAGGTAAATCCAGTGAAATAGATTACCTTCTTCAACATTTCCCACTCCATCTTCCCTCTCCTATTACAGATGAAGAAAGCAAGGCTCAGGAAGGGTAAGAAACACATAACAATTAACTGGCTTCACCTCATGTTAATTACTGTGAAGCTAAGTGACCAGGTGACAGAAATTACAACAGGAGAAAAGTTAGAAAGCTTCTGAAGTATCTATCTCAAATTCTTAGTGTCACAATTCTAGGTCTTAAAATAGGTACTTGCCCGCCCTGTAATTAATAATCCAGTTCCACTCAACCCTGGCAGGTAGAATTCCCTGAAGGAGGCAATAACATATTTACCAGCCCTAAAAATACAAGGGAGGAGAACAGTAGGTATTGATTTGCATCTCTTAGGACCCTCTGTTGGGAAAACACCCAGTTCACAGACAGACCTTTCCTTTGTAATAATTACCTCAGAGCATCTCCACAGACCACAGAAAACACACACCACCAGAACTGAGAGGAACTTTTCCACTGCACCAGAAGATGGTGGTGGGCAAATGCAAGGTACAGAACCTTTCCTGCAGGAACTGAGTGTGCAAGGAGTCTAGTATAGAAAGGGTTAAAAGAACCTGCCATTCAGGGAAGGCTGTGTTTTGCAATGGTTCCACTAGACTGGAAACATGCGTTAGGATGCTTGTATATCTGGTTTTCAGTCTCTTCTCTCTCCAAAACAAACAAAACCCAAAGAACAGCGTTGGATTGATTACTATAATCAACATTTAATGCTATTGCAATCTCATCAACTATTTTCATACTGAGTTTTGTGACTAAATTCTACTGAAAATCTACAAAGGGAAATAAATTGAATTTGATCCATAAAACCAATTTTTGTACTAAATATTCACCAAGCCAAGGTTCTGGTGACATAAGAAAGCTGTACTTTATTCTTGTTAATTCTTTTGCAATCTGCCCAGTTTTCCTTTGCTATGTCAAATGATGTAGTGGTTGTGGTATCAGGTCTTCATTTGACAGTAACTTTTATATTTTTGTTCTGGACCCTCAAATAATGTCTGTTGTTGGTAAATGTTTTCCAAGTTTACTGTATTTTTGTAATAGTTTTTGTTTAGTCATCACTAGAAAATAAGACTAGTCACATAACTCAGTGAGTCAGCTAACCAATCTGAGTTGGTAAGCTCCCCAAAATGTCTTTTGGCAAGACAAATTCAAGATCTCTCGTTTGTTGAGATGCAATACCATGAGTCAAAAATGCCTCTAACTGAACAGACTGGAAGTATAATTTAACTGGTTTCCTGATTCAGATGTCAAGCAAGCAAGTTCATGTCATAGCTATTAAGGTCATTTCCAACATTACTACATAGGATTACCAAAGAAACTGATATTGATTTATATAGCCATGTAGGCACTTTAAAACCTAAAATGATATTCTGGGCACAAATAAACTGAGGACTAAAGTTGTCACATCTCATGAATATTATTTTCACATCTCATGAATATTATTTAAGGACTGGTTTCATGTTTCAGGGGCTGGTTTTTTGGAGGGTAGTAGCTAGTTTAATCTCTTTCTTTAGACTTAATTTTGGCTTTGTTTCCTTTCCCTTTTTATTGTGTCTAAACATTTTTCTCTCTTCTGCCACTTAAGGAGAGCAAAATAAAAGGCAAATAAGTCTAGCAAAAAGTCCTCAATGACCCAACCAGATATTATTTTAGAAAAACCCACAAGATTTTTCATATCTTTTTAGAAAAATTGTTAAAATCCAATTGACTTAACCTCCCTCTCCTAGAGATAAGATGGTTCCAAGAAATAATCTAAGGGAAAAAAAAGTCAACCAGTAGGCCTGTATTGGGCTCCCAGTAGGCCTGTATTGGGCACTGCCTGAGCTGGGTTGAGGCCATCCTCTAAAAAGGTAAACATCAGTCCTTTCCAAGGAGCTACACTCTACCTGGTCTTCCAGTACATACCCAGAAAGATAATGGGGCATTTGGAAAATATCCCACTGTGAACCAAATTGCACAAGCTCCACCATCTCAGTATTTGTAAATTCTCCAGGCCTGTTTTTCCTCCTAGGCCTCTGTCTGCCTAACAAAGCCAAAGTCTCTTCCATTTCTAGGTCTAATCAATACCAATCCACTTCAGAATGCTTCCAGCTTCACCTGACTTCATTTTTCACTGCCCCATTTTTGAACTCTTATGATTTCATAACTTACCAATATTTAACTTTGTATTGTTACTTAAATTCATGTCTATGACTTTTTACTAAGCTGTAAAAGCTTTAAAAGATTCAAATTTTTGAAATTTCCTTCTTACCTATAGAGTACTACAAGTATGCGATAAACTTTTAGGAAAAGAATCCACCCAGACACTTCACATCTGGCACAAATATGTACCCTGGAAACACTTCACGCATTTTGGTTCCTCTGTGTTGAAACGCAGCTGCAACACTGTGCAGTTAGCCAATATCCTATTACCGCCAGTTACTTCACTAGCAAGTCTAATTTTCCAAAAACACAAGGTTAGCCTGAGGTTACTTTAGGTTTTCCATCTGTCAAGGAGACCTGGAATAAAAATCTTCAGATTACCAACAGGGCTCTCTGTAAACAGAAAAAGTTTAAAAATAAATGAGCTGTACAGCTTCCCACACTCTCCTTTGAAGGGAGGATTGATAGTGGTGTCAGGATTAAACAGATCGTTGTAGTTCAGTTTCCCAACTCCCGCTGTTCGTAATACTCAATTGTCCTATCTGCACAGGCGTGTAGCACCGGGCGTAGAATAAAGCCGTTGCAAGAGCACGCCTGCCCTCCCACCTGCAAAGAGGAAGGACACGGCTGGCCGCGGGGCAGAGCGCAGGCCGCGCGACCCTGGCGCCGGGTCCGTTCCGCCTGCAGCCGCCCAGGCCCAGCGAGCGCCCCGCCGCGCAGCCTGCGGCCACCGCTGGCCCCAGCTGATTGCGAGCACGTGACGGCGCGGGCCAATGGGGAGGGGCCGGGGCGCGGCACAGCCGAGCCTCCTTCGGCACAACAAACATGGGCGGAAACAGCTGAGCGGGCGGCGGCGCGGGGTCCCGGCTCGCCTGCTTCTGCCCGCGGCCACCCAACACCGCGCCAGGCCAGCGGGGGGCCCCCTCCCCCGGTTCAGGGATCAGCTGGGGAGGCGGGCGGAGGGGCGGACGTTCGCGCGGCTAAGCAGAAAACAAAAGCCGACACCGCTCCCCGCCCGTAGCAAGTGCCAGTCAGCCGAGGATGTGGTTCTTCTTAAGGACCGGCCACGCCAGGGTGTAACCACCGCCCCACAACTTGGAGCTCGTACTTCACTTCGGGGACCGTAGCGCAGCGAGGCGGCCGAGATGGCAGGCCTCCCAGGCTACCGCGGCGGCGCACAGCCCAGGGCGCGCCCCCGACACTGCGGCGGGGACGCGGCCCGTGGGGGCGGGGCAGCCGAGGCGGGGGGAGCCGCCGGCCAAACTGCCCGCAGAGGGGGGACCGAAGGCCTCCGCGGCGATGTGCTGGGACTCCGAGGCGGCGGCGGGGTACCGGCCAAAACTGGAGGCTGCGGCGGGATGGGGAAGTGAGGGGTGGCGATTGTGGCGGTCGCGCCGGTTGTCCAGGCTGGGCGGCGGGGGCGGGCAGACGGCAGCCGCCGCGGCTGGGCCTCACAAAGAGGAAACGGCTCAGCTCGTCGGCCTGCAGCTCCCGCCGCTGGGGCTCGCCCAAGGGGGCCGGGGTCGGCCGCACTAGGACCCCGGGGGGAGCACGACAAGGAAGAGGCACTTCCTGCCTGGGCCCCCGCCCCAGACCGATTCCCGAGTGCTTCGAAGCCGCCGACCTGGAAGACTCCCCAGCCCCAAGCGGGCTTCGAGCGCAGCCCCCACCCGTCTTACTCACCCCGAACGGCTGTGAGGTGCGTGGCAGCCTGCGGTTCTTCGCTCCTCAGCTGGGATGAAGCCCCTCGGCTACCCGAGTCCAGGTTTAGTCAGGCCCCGGCCTTGGCCCCGCCTCTCCCTGGATGGACCTCCGCGTCAATCACCCAGCGTAGCTCCGCCCCTAGAACAGTCGGCTCTCCCGGTTGGCCCAGAACGTCCTTAATCTCTAGGCCCCGCCCCCTCTCCTACACCCTGCCCCTTCCGCTCGGCCCCGCCCCTTCTCTGGTTCACCCTCCCCCCCACTCCAGCTCCCCTTTGCGTCGCGACCCACCCCTTCCAGAAGCTGCGGACCCAGGGCAGGCTCCCTGCAGTTCGCCCCGCCCCTGACCCAACACCAGGGACTCTTACAGCCAATCAAAGAGGATAAGTCTACCCCTTCTCCAAAGGTGGCCAATGTGAAGAGCCTTACGATCCACCCACTTCCCAGCTGAGAGCACACAACACAGCATCCACGTGAGTCAGCTTCTTAAAGAGGACGGATCAGCCTTTCTAATTGTGGCAGCTGTGAGATACTGCGCGTCATCATCGTCGTCAGGTGCTGGCTAGGCCTAGTTTCCTTCCTGAGACCCAGTGATGACAGATGAAAACAACAGGCTGTTTTCTAGGCGAAGCAGATCCCTAGATAGTTAATAACATGCACCGTGTTATTAATTTCTTTGAGATTGCTTACTCTTGCCACAATTTATAAAGGGTTACCTTTTATTTACAAACTCCAAAACCCTTTGAATCTGAGCATATAGGAAGTCTTGAAGAACATCTACGAAAAAAAGGATTTTTCAAGTTTGCCGGACCTTATTCACAACTCCCTGAGTTTTCTCTGTAGTGGAAATGATTATCAAAAGGACGAGAAAATTCAGTCTTATGCATAGAGATTTTCTTCCTTAGAGTCTGAAATTTGTTGAAAAGCGTAGCTATTCCTTTAAGCCTCATCAATGCCAAAGATGGAAGATTTTACGGCTCCATTTCATTAGAATTTCCCAAGTAATTACATTAATGATTTTTGCTGACTTTCAAGATAAACCATAAATACTTGATGATCCCTATTTCTCAGGTAGAAAATAAAGACTGACATTTGAAATTAACCTGCAAGGTGTTTAAAGCCATCAGTAGTGGGATAGAGATTTTGAAGCAAATCTTAGCTTTTGATTCCTCATCAAACCCAAATTCACCAGTATTTTCACTTAGTTCAGATAAAAAACCTGAATATCAAAGGCAAAAACTAATTATTTTTTGATAAGTGAGTGTTCCAAGAGATAAGGAAGTTTTAAACATTTTTTAGTTATTTTTCTTCTCATTCTTTTGTTTTTATGTAGCTTTAATTACAAAAGTAACACATGCTCATTGTAGGAAGGTCATTCAGATTCAGCCTCATTTCATAACAGACCTCTGTTCTCTGCTTACACCCTCATATTTATCTTATTTTCCTCAAAACGAATGTGCATGAAAGCATATTGTACCTGTTATTCTTCAACTTGCTTTTTTTCACTCTATATGTTATGGACATCCTTCCATGTCAAATTTATATTTTATCTACAAATTTACCTTTGTCTCCATAGTTTTCCACTGTATGACCTCACGATCTTTTATGAAACATTTTTTTTTCTACTGATAGACACGCAGATGCTGTTGATCTTTTGCTATTAAAAATACTGCTGTAACAAACCCGTGTTCATCAATAAAATATGTGTCAAATATTTCTGTATATAAGCATTTGAAACTGGCATACAATGCCTAAAGCCACGGGAATAAGAGTTTCTCAAGGTGAAAAAACAACAGGGAAATATTTATTTAAATACATAGAAAGTGCTTTCTGTTCTAAGTGCTTTAAAATTATTAACTCAATTTTATAACAACTCCATGAGGTAGGTACAGTTATCCCCATTTTAGAGATGAGTGAGCTGAGGCACAGTGATTCATGTCCAAGGTCATGCAGTAGAGTTTTTGAACACGATATTTGTAAACTTGGAGGAGAATGAGGAAAATCATACTTTAGAAGGATTAATCTACATGATGGATGTACAGAGTTAGAATTCAAATATGAGGTAAGGAGAGCAGATAGGAATGGCACTGAAGGGGCAGGTTTAACTTGGACAAGAATGGCTCACAAGACTGACTTATTATTTATAAGACTGACAAAGAAGAGAGAATTTTTCAAAGATAAACCAGAGATTTTATCCTAGAGGACTAGTAGGGTGATGATTTCCCATTGCTAGATATAGAGTGGTGTGAAGGTTGATTTAGGATGAAACATGATGGGTCTGAGCTGATGGTGGCATGCCCTTTAAAAATAATATGCAGTTGAAGATAATACAACAAACATGGAAGAGAAATGAAAAAGAAATGGTGAGAAATTTGAAAAGCATCTTGTTGGGTTTCTTATTACAGTTGTGTTGTGCCTACTTATTTCATTTGGAATAAATTGGCACTTTAAAATACTGACACTTTCCCACCAAGGACATGGTATATTTCTTGATGTATTCAAGTGTTATTTTATGTCTCAGTAAAAATTTCATGGTATAGCTGCCTTCCTTCAGGTTGTTCATATATCTCTTGGGTTATATTTAGGTAATGCATATTTTCTGGGGATATTATGGGCTGAATTGTATCCCCCCACTCAAATTCATATGTTGAAGTCCTAACCCCCAATACCTCAGAATGTGACTGTATTTTGAGATAGGTCCTTTAAAGAGGTGATTCAGTTAAAATGAGGTTGTTAGAGTGGGCCCTAAAACAATCTGGTGTCCTAATAGAAAGAAGAGGTAAGGACCCTCATAAGGGACAGTAAGGATATGTGTGCACGTAGAAAAGACTATGTGAGAACACAGAAGATGCCTGCAAGCCAAGGAGTGAGGCCTCGGTGGAAACTAAACCTGCTGGCACCTTGATCTTGGACTTCCAACCTCCAGAACTGTGAGAAATAAATTTGTTGTTTAAGCCACCCAATCTGGTGTCAATTTGCTGTCAGCACCTGCAAACTAACATTGGGGGTTATTGTGAATGGGAACTTCTATTATATATAGTATAACTCTAGCTGATTATTTGTCATTTTATAGGAAAGATAATAATTTGTTTATTTTCCTGAATTTACTGGATAAAAAATTCTGTCTGAAAAATGATCATAACTTTGCACAATGAATATATTTAATAAAATTGAACTGTACCCTCAAAAATGGTTAAGATGGTAAATGTTTTTGTTCTGTGTACTTTACCACAATTAAAAATAAACTAGGTTTTCTAACAAAAAATAAACAAAAAAGGGAGGTAGGAGAGTCCAAATCAGAGAAGGAAATGTGATGATGGAAGCAGAGATTGGAGCGAGCAGGGCCACGAGCTAGGCATGCAGGCACCTCCAGAAGCTACAAAAGGCAAGGAAACAGATTCTCCCTTAGAGCCTCCAGAAGGAACACTGCCTTGCCAACACCTCAGTTTTAGCCTGGAAAGACCCATTTTGGACTTGTGACTTCCAGAACTGCAGGGTAACAAATTTGTGGGGTTTTTTTGTTTTGCTTTGTTTTGTTTTCAAATTTCTGGGGGGTTTTTTGGGGGGGAGTTAGTTTGTTTTTTAAGATTTTATTGGGGAATTAGGGGAGGGTCACAGCGCTGGGGAATCGGGGAAGGGGAACAGACAAGTTGCTGTTCTTTTGTTCTTCAGTCTAGTTGTGGAGGATGTCGCTGCACTGGCCCATGTTGGTATTGTGATCATTGCGCTCTTCCCGGCTGAGGCAGATCGGTCTCCGGCCACTAGATGGCCACTCACGGTGGCTCATGGCAGCTCACACTGGCTGCCGGCTGTTCACGCTGGCTGCCAGCCACTCATGGTAGCTCATGGCAGCCACTGCAGCCTCACTGCAGCTTACACCGTTGCAGGCGACTCAAGGCAGCCCAGCTCTCCAGGTCAAGCTGTTGTTCACCATCTTACCTGTAGATGGCGCAGAGTCACTGGCCCTCATGTGGGATCAGGACAGGGGGGGGGGGGGCCTGCTGCTCAGAACTTGCGCTCCCAAGCTAAACCTAAACCAATGCGCTACTTGGCTGGCCCCAAATTTGTGGTGTTTTAACCCACCAAGTTTGTGGTGATTTGTTACAGCAGCAACAGGAAATTAATACATCACCTCATTTTCCTAAATTCATCTTTTATATTGCATTTCTTATTAATTACTTGGTGCTGTTTATAATTAGTTTTAATTTTGTTATCGCACATAACTATATTCTTTCTAAAGTATATTACATCTACAGATCTGACTCAGCAAATGTTAAAGTGGCCAGGAAACGGAACCTCAGCCCACAAACCCCTAACCCTTCACCAGGCGTCACCAGCCAAGAGGATCTTGTAATATCCTCCCCTAAATTTATTTTAATACCAAAAACAAAAGCTTTAGCAAAATTTCCACAAACTTTCCTAACAATAAAAACTTTTACATCTCATAATCTGAGTCCCGGGGTAAGGATAGATAAATATCCCAACTTAGGTGGGGCAAGTTGGAGAGCAGAATAAATGGTGGTGAGGAACATGGGCTTTAGAGTTAGTCTGAGGTCAAAATCCAGCACTGCCACTTCCTAGCCGTCTGACCATGGGTGAGAGCTTCACCTTAATTATTAAGATAGTGATAATCTTAGGGTTATTGTGAGCATTAAATAATATAACTGATGTCAAGTGCTTAGCCAGTGTCCCTGATACCTATTAAGTGCTTAATAAAAGTTGCTATTGTGTTAGTTCTTGTTATTATTTCCGTGACTCTATGAAACTGAGTCCAAAGTGAGCAGGTTTTGCTGTTTCTCCTACACTCACATTACAGAATGTTAAGGTCACCTCACAGACTGTCAGGCAAATGCCTGATAGCACTCTTGTGTGGTTCAACCCTGAATGCAGAGAGTGCTTGAAATACTGCCAATCCTCTGACATGATTTATATCATGGAGGTGAAAAATGAGCCATCCGGCTTCTTTCAAAACCCGTCTGCACACCAAAAGTCAATAGCTAAGGTCTCTAGGCTCTAAGCTAGAATTCCATCAATGAGATAATACACTAGTCATTTCCACCATTACTAATGATTGTCATTTAGGAGGACACAGTTTGAACACACAAAACAAACATTTAAAACACCACCAAGCACCAAGCAGATTTATATGAATGGATACATCATGATATCCAAAATATTAATACACTAAGTGGAAAATGCAAGCCGTGGGATTCTATGCACAGTCTGATCTAATTTTTTGTAAAATAATGATATGTATTCATACACATACAGACAAATATCTAAAACATCCATTTTCTACACTGTCCCAGTTTTCATAAACATATTTTAAAATGCATATGTTTAATTTTAGCAATAAGAAAACTGATACATTTTGGTGCCACAATCATTTTAAAGTTGAATTTACCCTCACCTTTTATTGACAGCTGATGCAAAACATGATCATGTGAAGAATTTGCATCTTCCACAAAACTACTAGTATCAGTCAACACTGGTAGGTTGTAAGTAACAGAAATCCAGCTTGAAGCAGCTAAAGCATAAGAAGGAAATTACTGGCCCACTCTACCCAAGAGCAAGCAAGGCGGCTTGATCTGCCCTTAGGGGAACTTACATGCAGCCAAGACTGGCTGATTCTGCTTCCACTTCTGTTTCTCTGCAAGTTGACTCCTTGCATTTCCTTGCCACGGCCTCAAGCAGCTCCATGCTTACATCATTATGGCTTCCTGACCAGAAACAAAAGTCTTTCCCCTGTGATCTCCAGTTAGGAAAGTCCCAGAGAAGGATTTGGATTGCCCAGGATGGATCAGGGACCAGTCACCTGGGCCAGATGTGTGGTCGCATGCTCGGCAGCCCCCAGATCTCGCCAGTACCATAAGGTTGGAGTTGGCTTAGTCAGTATGGGCTACTATAACAAAGTCCCATAGTCTAGGGGGCTTAAAAACACCAGAAATTTGTTTCTCACAGTTCTGGAGGCTGGAAGGCCAAGATTTGGGTGCCAGCATGGTCAGGTTCTAGTAAACCATATATAAATGTATGTGGTGTGTGCGCGCGCGCGCGCGCGTGCGTGCGTGCATGCGTGTGTGTGTGTGTGTGTGTGTGTGTNGTGAGGGCGGGGCAGCCGAGGCGGGGGGAGCCGCCGGCCAAACTGCCCGCAGAGGGGGGACCGAAGGCCTCCGCGGCGATGTGCTGGGACTCCGAGGCGGCGGCGGGGTACCGGCCAAAACTGGAGGCTGCGGCGGGATGGGGAAGTGAGGGGTGGCGATTGTGGCGGTCGCGCCGGTTGTCCAGGCTGGGCGGCGGGGGCGGGCAGACGGCAGCCGCCGCGGCTGGGCCTCACAAAGAGGAAACGGCTCAGCTCGTCGGCCTGCAGCTCCCGCCGCTGGGGCTCGCCCAAGGGGGCCGGGGTCGGCCGCACTAGGACCCCGGGGGGAGCACGACAAGGAAGAGGCACTTCCTGCCTGGGCCCCCGCCCCAGACCGATTCCCGAGTGCTTCGAAGCCGCCGACCTGGAAGACTCCCCAGCCCCAAGCGGGCTTCGAGCGCAGCCCCCACCCGTCTTACTCACCCCGAACGGCTGTGAGGTGCGTGGCAGCCTGCGGTTCTTCGCTCCTCAGCTGGGATGAAGCCCCTCGGCTACCCGAGTCCAGGTTTAGTCAGGCCCCGGCCTTGGCCCCGCCTCTCCCTGGATGGACCTCCGCGTCAATCACCCAGCGTAGCTCCGCCCCTAGAACAGTCGGCTCTCCCGGTTGGCCCAGAACGTCCTTAATCTCTAGGCCCCGCCCCCTCTCCTACACCCTGCCCCTTCCGCTCGGCCCCGCCCCTTCTCTGGTTCACCCTCCCCCCCACTCCAGCTCCCCTTTGCGTCGCGACCCACCCCTTCCAGAAGCTGCGGACCCAGGGCAGGCTCCCTGCAGTTCGCCCCGCCCCTGACCCAACACCAGGGACTCTTACAGCCAATCAAAGAGGATAAGTCTACCCCTTCTCCAAAGGTGGCCAATGTGAAGAGCCTTACGATCCACCCACTTCCCAGCTGAGAGCACACAACACAGCATCCACGTGAGTCAGCTTCTTAAAGAGGACGGATCAGCCTTTCTAATTGTGGCAGCTGTGAGATACTGCGCGTCATCATCGTCGTCAGGTGCTGGCTAGGCCTAGTTTCCTTCCTGAGACCCAGTGATGACAGATGAAAACAACAGGCTGTTTTCTAGGCGAAGCAGATCCCTAGATAGTTAATAACATGCACCGTGTTATTAATTTCTTTGAGATTGCTTACTCTTGCCACAATTTATAAAGGGTTACCTTTTATTTACAAACTCCAAAACCCTTTGAATCTGAGCATATAGGAAGTCTTGAAGAACATCTACGAAAAAAAGGATTTTTCAAGTTTGCCGGACCTTATTCACAACTCCCTGAGTTTTCTCTGTAGTGGAAATGATTATCAAAAGGACGAGAAAATTCAGTCTTATGCATAGAGATTTTCTTCCTTAGAGTCTGAAATTTGTTGAAAAGCGTAGCTATTCCTTTAAGCCTCATCAATGCCAAAGATGGAAGATTTTACGGCTCCATTTCATTAGAATTTCCCAAGTAATTACATTAATGATTTTTGCTGACTTTCAAGATAAACCATAAATACTTGATGATCCCTATTTCTCAGGTAGAAAATAAAGACTGACATTTGAAATTAACCTGCAAGGTGTTTAAAGCCATCAGTAGTGGGATAGAGATTTTGAAGCAAATCTTAGCTTTTGATTCCTCATCAAACCCAAATTCACCAGTATTTTCACTTAGTTCAGATAAAAAACCTGAATATCAAAGGCAAAAACTAATTATTTTTTGATAAGTGAGTGTTCCAAGAGATAAGGAAGTTTTAAACATTTTTTAGTTATTTTTCTTCTCATTCTTTTGTTTTTATGTAGCTTTAATTACAAAAGTAACACATGCTCATTGTAGGAAGGTCATTCAGATTCAGCCTCATTTCATAACAGACCTCTGTTCTCTGCTTACACCCTCATATTTATCTTATTTTCCTCAAAACGAATGTGCATGAAAGCATATTGTACCTGTTATTCTTCAACTTGCTTTTTTTCACTCTATATGTTATGGACATCCTTCCATGTCAAATTTATATTTTATCTACAAATTTACCTTTGTCTCCATAGTTTTCCACTGTATGACCTCACGATCTTTTATGAAACATTTTTTTTTCTACTGATAGACACGCAGATGCTGTTGATCTTTTGCTATTAAAAATACTGCTGTAACAAACCCGTGTTCATCAATAAAATATGTGTCAAATATTTCTGTATATAAGCATTTGAAACTGGCATACAATGCCTAAAGCCACGGGAATAAGAGTTTCTCAAGGTGAAAAAACAACAGGGAAATATTTATTTAAATACATAGAAAGTGCTTTCTGTTCTAAGTGCTTTAAAATTATTAACTCAATTTTATAACAACTCCATGAGGTAGGTACAGTTATCCCCATTTTAGAGATGAGTGAGCTGAGGCACAGTGATTCATGTCCAAGGTCATGCAGTAGAGTTTTTGAACACGATATTTGTAAACTTGGAGGAGAATGAGGAAAATCATACTTTAGAAGGATTAATCTACATGATGGATGTACAGAGTTAGAATTCAAATATGAGGTAAGGAGAGCAGATAGGAATGGCACTGAAGGGGCAGGTTTAACTTGGACAAGAATGGCTCACAAGACTGACTTATTATTTATAAGACTGACAAAGAAGAGAGAATTTTTCAAAGATAAACCAGAGATTTTATCCTAGAGGACTAGTAGGGTGATGATTTCCCATTGCTAGATATAGAGTGGTGTGAAGGTTGATTTAGGATGAAACATGATGGGTCTGAGCTGATGGTGGCATGCCCTTTAAAAATAATATGCAGTTGAAGATAATACAACAAACATGGAAGAGAAATGAAAAAGAAATGGTGAGAAATTTGAAAAGCATCTTGTTGGGTTTCTTATTACAGTTGTGTTGTGCCTACTTATTTCATTTGGAATAAATTGGCACTTTAAAATACTGACACTTTCCCACCAAGGACATGGTATATTTCTTGATGTATTCAAGTGTTATTTTATGTCTCAGTAAAAATTTCATGGTATAGCTGCCTTCCTTCAGGTTGTTCATATATCTCTTGGGTTATATTTAGGTAATGCATATTTTCTGGGGATATTATGGGCTGAATTGTATCCCCCCACTCAAATTCATATGTTGAAGTCCTAACCCCCAATACCTCAGAATGTGACTGTATTTTGAGATAGGTCCTTTAAAGAGGTGATTCAGTTAAAATGAGGTTGTTAGAGTGGGCCCTAAAACAATCTGGTGTCCTAATAGAAAGAAGAGGTAAGGACCCTCATAAGGGACAGTAAGGATATGTGTGCACGTAGAAAAGACTATGTGAGAACACAGAAGATGCCTGCAAGCCAAGGAGTGAGGCCTCGGTGGAAACTAAACCTGCTGGCACCTTGATCTTGGACTTCCAACCTCCAGAACTGTGAGAAATAAATTTGTTGTTTAAGCCACCCAATCTGGTGTCAATTTGCTGTCAGCACCTGCAAACTAACATTGGGGGTTATTGTGAATGGGAACTTCTATTATATATAGTATAACTCTAGCTGATTATTTGTCATTTTATAGGAAAGATAATAATTTGTTTATTTTCCTGAATTTACTGGATAAAAAATTCTGTCTGAAAAATGATCATAACTTTGCACAATGAATATATTTAATAAAATTGAACTGTACCCTCAAAAATGGTTAAGATGGTAAATGTTTTTGTTCTGTGTACTTTACCACAATTAAAAATAAACTAGGTTTTCTAACAAAAAATAAACAAAAAAGGGAGGTAGGAGAGTCCAAATCAGAGAAGGAAATGTGATGATGGAAGCAGAGATTGGAGCGAGCAGGGCCACGAGCTAGGCATGCAGGCACCTCCAGAAGCTACAAAAGGCAAGGAAACAGATTCTCCCTTAGAGCCTCCAGAAGGAACACTGCCTTGCCAACACCTCAGTTTTAGCCTGGAAAGACCCATTTTGGACTTGTGACTTCCAGAACTGCAGGGTAACAAATTTGTGGGGTTTTTTTGTTTTGCTTTGTTTTGTTTTCAAATTTCTGGGGGGTTTTTTGGGGGGGAGTTAGTTTGTTTTTTAAGATTTTATTGGGGAATTAGGGGAGGGTCACAGCGCTGGGGAATCGGGGAAGGGGAACAGACAAGTTGCTGTTCTTTTGTTCTTCAGTCTAGTTGTGGAGGATGTCGCTGCACTGGCCCATGTTGGTATTGTGATCATTGCGCTCTTCCCGGCTGAGGCAGATCGGTCTCCGGCCACTAGATGGCCACTCACGGTGGCTCATGGCAGCTCACACTGGCTGCCGGCTGTTCACGCTGGCTGCCAGCCACTCATGGTAGCTCATGGCAGCCACTGCAGCCTCACTGCAGCTTACACCGTTGCAGGCGACTCAAGGCAGCCCAGCTCTCCAGGTCAAGCTGTTGTTCACCATCTTACCTGTAGATGGCGCAGAGTCACTGGCCCTCATGTGGGATCAGGACAGGGGGGGGGGGGGCCTGCTGCTCAGAACTTGCGCTCCCAAGCTAAACCTAAACCAATGCGCTACTTGGCTGGCCCCAAATTTGTGGTGTTTTAACCCACCAAGTTTGTGGTGATTTGTTACAGCAGCAACAGGAAATTAATACATCACCTCATTTTCCTAAATTCATCTTTTATATTGCATTTCTTATTAATTACTTGGTGCTGTTTATAATTAGTTTTAATTTTGTTATCGCACATAACTATATTCTTTCTAAAGTATATTACATCTACAGATCTGACTCAGCAAATGTTAAAGTGGCCAGGAAACGGAACCTCAGCCCACAAACCCCTAACCCTTCACCAGGCGTCACCAGCCAAGAGGATCTTGTAATATCCTCCCCTAAATTTATTTTAATACCAAAAACAAAAGCTTTAGCAAAATTTCCACAAACTTTCCTAACAATAAAAACTTTTACATCTCATAATCTGAGTCCCGGGGTAAGGATAGATAAATATCCCAACTTAGGTGGGGCAAGTTGGAGAGCAGAATAAATGGTGGTGAGGAACATGGGCTTTAGAGTTAGTCTGAGGTCAAAATCCAGCACTGCCACTTCCTAGCCGTCTGACCATGGGTGAGAGCTTCACCTTAATTATTAAGATAGTGATAATCTTAGGGTTATTGTGAGCATTAAATAATATAACTGATGTCAAGTGCTTAGCCAGTGTCCCTGATACCTATTAAGTGCTTAATAAAAGTTGCTATTGTGTTAGTTCTTGTTATTATTTCCGTGACTCTATGAAACTGAGTCCAAAGTGAGCAGGTTTTGCTGTTTCTCCTACACTCACATTACAGAATGTTAAGGTCACCTCACAGACTGTCAGGCAAATGCCTGATAGCACTCTTGTGTGGTTCAACCCTGAATGCAGAGAGTGCTTGAAATACTGCCAATCCTCTGACATGATTTATATCATGGAGGTGAAAAATGAGCCATCCGGCTTCTTTCAAAACCCGTCTGCACACCAAAAGTCAATAGCTAAGGTCTCTAGGCTCTAAGCTAGAATTCCATCAATGAGATAATACACTAGTCATTTCCACCATTACTAATGATTGTCATTTAGGAGGACACAGTTTGAACACACAAAACAAACATTTAAAACACCACCAAGCACCAAGCAGATTTATATGAATGGATACATCATGATATCCAAAATATTAATACACTAAGTGGAAAATGCAAGCCGTGGGATTCTATGCACAGTCTGATCTAATTTTTTGTAAAATAATGATATGTATTCATACACATACAGACAAATATCTAAAACATCCATTTTCTACACTGTCCCAGTTTTCATAAACATATTTTAAAATGCATATGTTTAATTTTAGCAATAAGAAAACTGATACATTTTGGTGCCACAATCATTTTAAAGTTGAATTTACCCTCACCTTTTATTGACAGCTGATGCAAAACATGATCATGTGAAGAATTTGCATCTTCCACAAAACTACTAGTATCAGTCAACACTGGTAGGTTGTAAGTAACAGAAATCCAGCTTGAAGCAGCTAAAGCATAAGAAGGAAATTACTGGCCCACTCTACCCAAGAGCAAGCAAGGCGGCTTGATCTGCCCTTAGGGGAACTTACATGCAGCCAAGACTGGCTGATTCTGCTTCCACTTCTGTTTCTCTGCAAGTTGACTCCTTGCATTTCCTTGCCACGGCCTCAAGCAGCTCCATGCTTACATCATTATGGCTTCCTGACCAGAAACAAAAGTCTTTCCCCTGTGATCTCCAGTTAGGAAAGTCCCAGAGAAGGATTTGGATTGCCCAGGATGGATCAGGGACCAGTCACCTGGGCCAGATGTGTGGTCGCATGCTCGGCAGCCCCCAGATCTCGCCAGTACCATAAGGTTGGAGTTGGCTTAGTCAGTATGGGCTACTATAACAAAGTCCCATAGTCTAGGGGGCTTAAAAACACCAGAAATTTGTTTCTCACAGTTCTGGAGGCTGGAAGGCCAAGATTTGGGTGCCAGCATGGTCAGGTTCTAGTAAACCATATATAAATGTATGTGGTGTGTGCGCGCGCGCGCGCGCGTGCGTGCGTGCATGCGTGTGTGTGTGTGTGTGTGTGTGTGTGTGTACATTTATCAATCTCTAAAAACACGTTCATTATAAGCTTTTGACTCATGTGATTATGGAGGCTGAGAAGTCCCACATTTGCCATCTGCAAGCTTTATACCCAGAAAGGCAGGTGGTGTAGTTCAAAGAGCTGAGAGCAAGAGAGATGACAGTCTAGATTCCAGTCCAGGTCTGAAGGCCTGAGAGCCAGGAGTGCTGAGGACAGAAAAAGATTGATGTCTCAGCTCAAACAGTGAAGCAGTGAGAGGTTAATTCCAACCTTCCTCTGCTTTTTTGTTCTGTTCAGGCCCTCAGTGAATTGGATGATGCCTGCCCACATTGGGAAGGGCAGTTTGCTTTACTAAGTCTACCAATTCAAGGCCTGATCTTTTCCAGAAACACCCTCAAAAAGGCACACCCAGAAATAATGTTTAACCAGATATTGTGGCTTTTCATGATCCAGTTAACTTGACACATAAAATTAACTATCACAGTACCTTTACATTCTTACTGTAATTCTGAATTTTAATGGGTACCAGCTGGATAAGCTTTGATCTGAAAAGATTTCTTCCCTCAGAGTTCATAGAAAGCCCTTTGTTTGTAATCTGGGAGGTGGCTCATAACGAACAGTTTTTTGTTTTTGTTTTTACCTCTGAAGGTGTGTTCCCTGGCTCCAAAATGGACTTTGGAGAATTGGAGAAACTGATCACTTCTGGAGAGAGAGAGGGAGAGAGAGAGGGAGAGAGAGAGAGATTCAAAGATACAAAGGTAATGATCACATAGTTGATAGAAAGATAGAGCAATGCTTGTTTATCAAATTGTGAATAGCCTTCTCTTTCCCCAGTGCCATAAGTGCCATAACCATTGTGTTCCTGGGAAACCTCACATCATTGAACCTGTGCCAGGCAAAGAGGGTTAGCTGTACCCACTGTAACAGCTCTGTTTCACCTAGTGTGGCTTCACTCAGTGAGAATTCTGCAAAGACTCCAAGCAGGCCTGAGCTTTGTCTTTCGTGGATATGCCATCTGAATTTCAAGATGAACACACGCTGTGAATAATAACCAGTGCCTTCTGGTGATGGCAGTACAATACAGTAGCAGCCTTTTTTTTTTAATTTTCTCAGAGCTGCACTATGTCGTTGAGTTTATTTCCTAGAAATCATTGAGAAATACTAGGGTTTTCTTTTTTTTATCCAGCTTTTGAGTGACATATGTAGACTCTAGAGTAGTATTCTGTCTGACATGTGAACAAGTAGAAAAGGATTACAAATTAATAAGGGGTGAGAAAGCTCAGGTAAAGGGAAGAAAATGGTGAGAGACAGATTTTTATAGTTTATGAAATTTGAGGACTCTTTTGTAAACCAAAAACTGTATCAAGAAGTATTTAGTTAGTCTGTTCTTCAGTAATGCTTTATATGCTCCCAAATAAATCACAACAACAATAGTAACAGTAAGGATAGCTAGTACTTACACAGTATTCACTACGTGCTACTCACTATTCAAGGAGGGGGTAATCCTGGGATGTCAGATGTATTCTCTGTCTATAGAAGGCCTGATTCCAGCAATGAGAGCAGAACTCTTATCCTGTCCTGTACCATTGTGTCTGGACCCAGCCAACTTTGCTTCCATTGAAACTCTTTCTTCAAGACTGAGCTGCCACCTTTAAAGACATTATTGTGAATAGTACTAATAATATGACTATAATTTATTGTGCATCACTATGTTTCTGTCAATTTACGTATGTTATTTTATTGAGTGCTCACAACCATTCTATGTGGTAGGAATTATTATTCCTCATTTTGCAGATGAGAAAACTGAGGCTCGGAGAGATTAAATAACTTGCCTCAAATCTACAAGCTACCAAGAAGCAGAATCAGAATGAAACTCGTGTGCTTCTGGCACTGTACTGGGCCATCTGCCTCCCATTCAGTGGGGTCTCACAGCTTAATACAAGCATTATTATGTCACACACTCACTGTGCTCTATTCAAGATGAGACTGTCACATGCAATTCCAGTTTTAGTAAAGAATTTGGGAGAAAATATTTCAAAATATTTACTTTGGTAACCTCTAGATTGTTAGGGTTATAGGTAATTTTGTTTACTTTTATACTTTTCTGCATTTGCCAAAATTTTACAAACACATATATCACATGTATTAAATAGAAAAAAGCCTTTTTAAAATGAAAATAAACAGTCAGACACAAAAGATTTTTCAAAAGTGCAGTCAGCAATCAGTGGGCAAAGTGTGAAAAAAAAACAAACCAAAAAACAAAACAGTCCAAGAATAGACATCATTTGTATACTGTGCCCACATTTGTAGAAATAATTCCATTTATGTATTATATAAGTTTCTGAAATGCTGACTCTAAATCAATTTTTCCTAAGTTGAAGACTATTTTCAATAGGCTAAGAAAAGTACTTATGTAAATAAATATTGTAGTAATTCCCTGTGTAAAGTTGTAATAATACATTTGTCTGCACTTTACACTTTACAAAACATTTGAATATATACTCTCTAGTTTGACTCTCCCAACATTGATGTGCGAGGCATTGCTTTCTTTCTTTTTACAGGCACTGAAACAGCCTGAGATTCAGGAAATTTCAATATGTTGACTGTCAACAGCTAGAAAAAAAAAAATCCATCTAGGACTTAAATTCATGTCTTATGACTGTTCAACCTGGTCTTCTTTCTGTTATACCAGCTTTGAATTGACTTACTTGCAAATGATTTCCAGGTCTGTTTGAAGTGAATTTGTTTATAAAGCATTGCTACTTCCTTTAAGTCATTCTAAAGCTATTAAGCGCCTGCTGTAATATGTGTCAGGCCTCCTATCTTGCCTGGGGATACAGCAGTGAACTAAATAGACAAGATCCTAGTCTCTTGGAGTTTAGGGTCTGCGGGCCAAGAGTTGGGGGCATAGGAGAGAGAAGTAACCGAACAGGATTATGTCAAATGGTAGCTAAATACAATAGAGATGACAAGCACAATGCTAGAGTAGAGACTTACTGGGAGGTGTGTGTGTGTGAGTGTGTGTGTGTGTGTGTGAGTGTGTGTGTGTGTGTGTGTATGTATGGGTTCACTTCAGGGCCTTTGGGGGCTCTTTCTGAGGGGGTGGTATTTGCACTGAACCTGGAGGAGGACGCCAGTAATGATTGAGTGGTTAGAGCATTCTGGCAAGAAGGAACCATGACAGCAAATATCCTGAGATGGAAGGAATGGACTTGGTTTGTTTAAGGAACCAAAGGAAGGCCTGTATGACTGGAGTGGGGGGGGAAACGGGCTCTTGTAGGGCCAGTGGTGGCTAAGAATTTGGCCCCTGACTTACACTTGGTGTCCCACAGAGCAAGGGAGGGACTCCAGGCTTTTCTCAGAGGCTTTTGTGTGAGCAACAGCCAGTGTGGTCTGGTGGGTTCCAGCCTTGGCCTGGCACTGACTCCATCTCAGTCTTGGATAAACAGCTCCCTGCGTTCCCAGCCTCAGTTCCCACACCCATAAGTACAAAGGTTGTCATTGTCCTTCTCTCCTGCCAAATTTATATATGTATATGTTTTTTAATCCCCTCCTCATAAGATTATAAGCTCTGACAAGACAGGAATGAGGTCGCTGTTTTATATCTAACTTCTCCACACCCCCAACCCTTCCATCTACCCACACTCAAAAGCCTGGAAGCCATTTTTGTTAAATCATGACAGATCAACTGATACAGAAAAACACAGAGGCTAGAATAAGCTGGATTTGTTGACCATGTTGGGGAGAGACAAACTTTCCTCTACCCTCAAGGTTCTGCTGGCTGGTCTAACAATCAAATAAACATGAGACAGATTAGCAAGAGAAAACAACAAAATTTAATGCATACATATATATGGGAACCCCACATATATGAGAGAGTCAGAGACCCCACATGCACAAGAGGTTCAGAGATAGAAAGGGGGATTGAGGTATATAAGATGTTCTGAGCTAGGGGTGAGGTCAGGTGTCTTGGGGGCTTCAACGGGTCCTTGCAGGATGATAAGAAGAACTGATATTTAATAAATAGAAGTTTGCCCTGCCCTATAGATAGGTCAAAAGAAGATTTCTCTGATAATCTCTTATGGGCAAGGCCCCTAATTCAAGTTCTTCTAGGCAGTTAAAGGGAGGGGCAGAAGTTTCTCTTGAGCCTGTTGCTCAAGTTGCCTTTCCTCTCAACAATCTGCATACCACAGAGACACATCTTGGAGTGGCTCACTCTGAACCCCCACAACCAATTGTGAAAAATAGCAGTACATTTAGCTATAAAAAGAAAAAGTAAAGAAAAGCTCCAAACTTGTTAAAGGAAGGTAAAATGGGACCCTTTGTCTTTCAAGGATTTTATGGTACTTAAAAGGCAACGTGTGTGGTGAATGAGGGCAGCTAAATTGAGGTCAGGCTGCCTTTGTAACTTAGAGTTTCCTTTGTGTAGGTACAACTCCAAGAGGAGACATTGGAGAAGAACCAAACTGGGTCTATAAGGAATTGCACAAGAGATGGCCACATATTTATGCTGTATCTGGGTTGCTTGGATCTTATCTTATAATCACATTGAAAAGATCGCTTCTGTCTGGACAGTTGGGTGAGTTTTATTGAGAAGTTATTGGAAAAATGATTTTTCTCCTTGTTAATATATTTCTGCATTAATAGGTTGGTTCACTAATAAGTATGTAAGGCCATCTTAAAAGTAGGAGGAGGCGGAGAGGGAGGAGGGGGAGGAGGAGGAGGAGGAAGAGGAGGAGGAGATGGAGGAGGAGGAGGAGGAGGAGGAGGAGGAAGAGGAAGATGAGGAGGAAGAGGAGGAGGAG
>NW_017731843.1:1139045-1140633 GCF_001890085.2 Hipposideros armiger
GAGGAGGAGGAAGAGATGGAGGAGGAGGAGGAGGAGGAGAAGAGGAGGAGGATGAGGAGGAAGAGGAGATGGAGGAGGAGGAAGAGGAGGAGGAAGAGAAGAGGAGGACCATTCTGTTTTTCTTGTTTTATCTTACTGCCTTCTCTTAGTCCCTCATGTTGACCTCATCCTGACCTCTGTCCCATGACTGGGAATTCCCTCCACCTTTCTCCTAGTCTCTCTCTTTGGCAGGTGAAGTTGTCCTGTCCTTATCCTTCATGTGTAAGTCTGAAAATGACTGCCTTTCAGAGATCCTACCTGAGACACAGGTTCTTCTGTTCCATATTTCAACAGACCTCCAAGTCTCCAGATGCTGGCTTCTTGTCATAATTTGCCTTTAATGCCCAACCTCCCTGAGGACAGAGGCTGTTTGTCCTGTTCACATGGTAGCCTTCCTTCCTGCCATGTTCAGTGTCTAGCATGGGGACCACAAATCCTTGCGGGATGGCTGAACAAGCGAACCAAGAAGGCCTTTGATGCTTTTCAGCATTGCTTAGATTTTAGGGTGGAAATTTTGGGGATCTCCTAAACTTTTGTTTCTTTGACTCTGGCAATTGTTAAAATGAACAGGGCTAGCAGAAGTTGAATAATATTGTATGTCAACTATAATTTAATATATATACAGTCATGGGATGTGGAGTACAGTGTGGGGAGTGGAGTCAATGGAATTATAACAGATATGTATGATATGGGGCGGGCGGTGGATTGGAGGAGGGGGTTGTCACTTTGTGAGGGGTGAAAAGTATAACTATTGCATTGTTTTATACACCTGAAACTAATAAAAAATGAACAGGGCTTATGGCTAGAAAGGGGAAGGCGAGATAACAGTAACAATGACAAGAACATGTTTAAGCTCTTGCCTTATTTTAGGCTCTGCTCATCTCTTTACATGAATTATCTCATTTAATCTCCCAAATGGCTATTATGATCTCCATTCTGCAGCGAGTCCTTAAGGGTGGAATGAAAACCAAGAAGTAACGCAGGTGCTAAAAAGTTTAAAAAGAAAGAAAGCTGGACTCAATCTTGGATCTGCCGTGAGAAATGGAAGGGGCCCCAGGACCATGGCTTTAGGGCTGGAAAGTGGTTCTGGGTTGCTTGGTCAACAATAGACAAGGATTACCTGCTGCTAGCCAAATGCTACACATTGGGCTAAGAGTGCTTATATGCATGCTTCATCCAATCTGCACAACAGCCCATTGAGAAGAATGCATTCAGAACAGTTAAGTCACTTGTTCAATGTCACACAGCTGGTTAGTGGCAGGGCTGCAACTTGAGCCCGAAGTAACCTCTGTCTTTGTCAGCTCCGGTTGTTATAACAATACACCACAGGCTGGGTGGCTTAAACAAGACATTTATTTGTCACAGTGCTGGAGGCTGAGAAGTTGATCAGGGTGCCACCATCATCAGGTTCTGGTGAGAGCTGTTTTGCTGGCTTGAAGACAGCTTAGCTGCTTTCTTGCCTTCTTGTTGTAGCCTCACATGGAAAAGAGAGAGAGAGAGAGAGAGAGAGAGAGAGAGAGAGAGAGAGAGAGAGAGAGAGAGAGAGAGA
>NW_017731843.1:1140724-1212554 GCF_001890085.2 Hipposideros armiger
GAGAGAGAGAGAGAGAGAGAGAGAGAGAGAGAGAGAGAGAGTGAGAGAGAGTGCACGAGCGAGCCCTGGTATCTCTCTCTTCTTATAAAGCACTAATCCCATCAAGGGGCTTCACCTTCATGAACTCATCCAGACCTAATCACCTCCCAGAGGCTTCACCTCCAAATACTATTACATTGGGGATTACGGCTTCCACATATGAATCTTGGGGGGACACAAGCATTTGGTCCATAACAACCCTAAAATCCACTTGCTCCCTGGGGCATCCCAGATGGTCAAGGAAGCACCAAGTTCTGGTTCACTTTTTCGGTGTAGCTGAATGAGTTTATCGGAAGCGCTGAGGCTATATTAGGGATTTGTATGAACGATATACTGCCTAGGTCAGCAAGCCCAAGTCTGTCAGGGTAGATAGATACAGAACCCACCTTTGTCCCAGCAGGAGACCGATGATTTTAACTGAGATCCTTCAGTCTGGAGGCCCCCAGAATCCCCTGAGCTCAGCCTGGTCTCTTGATCTGAGATATTTTTGGTTATTGCTCCAAGTAATTTCTCTGCTCCCTGGTTGAGCCTCCCCCTTCTGATATCCACAAAGCCCAGTCTCTTCTATAAAAGCAAAAATTCTCTTTCTCAAGCCAGATGCCTGGGGTCTTTTCTTTCTTACAGTATCTGCTTTCATCTCTCCAGATAGGGTGACCAACTCGTCCCCATTAGCCCAGGACCTTCCTGGATTTAGCACCGAAAGTTCTCTGTCCTAGGTCCCCATTCAGTCCCAGGTAAACTGGGATGGGTGGTCACTTCACCAGGAGAGGGGAGAGGAATGATTTTTCTCATCCATACACCATTTCTTTAACTTTTAATGTAGACAGCCTGTGTGATTGTGTGACAAACTTTCATCATCATTCTCAGAAATTGACAGGAGGAATGTGCTTTATTTTTTTGCAATGTGCTTTAAAAAATTATTAAGTTTACTGGGGTGATAATGGTTAATATTGGTTTCAAGTGTACAATTCCATAATACAGCATCTGCAGCCAAAGTCAACTATCCTTCCATCACCATATATTAATCTCCCTTTACCCTTTTTTACCTCCCCCCACACCACTTTCCCTCTGGTAACCACCATACTGTTTTCTGTGTCTATGAGTTTGTTTGTCTTGTTCCTTTGCTGCTTTCAGTTTTATAACCCACATAGGTATGAATGAAATCTTGTGGTTCTTGACATTTTCCATCTGACTTACTTTGTTTAGTGTGATATTCTCAAGATCCATCCATGTTGTTGCAAATGGCAGTATCTCATCTTTTCTTATGGCTGAGTGGCATTCCATTGTATATATGTACCTTATCTTCTTTATCCAGTAATCAATTGAAAGACATTTTGGTTGTTTCCATGTCTTGGCTACCATAAATAATGCTGCAATGAACACAGGGGTACACATTTCTTTGTGAATGTTTTCAAATTTTTTGGATAGATACCCAGTACAGGGATTACTGGGTCATATGGTAGTTCTATTCTTAACTTGTTGACGAGCCTCCATGCTGTTTTCCAGAGTGCCTGCACCAATTTACATTCCCACCAGCAGTTTTGGAGGATCCCTTTTTCTCCACAACCTCTCCAACACTTGATATTACTTGTCTTATTTGATGATAGCCATTCTAACAGGTGTGAGGTGGTATCTCATTGTGGTTTTGATTTGCATTCCCTAATAGCCAGTGAAGTTGAGCATCTTTTAATATATCTGTTGGCTGTTTGTATTTCTTCTTGGGAGAGGTGTCTGTTCAGGTCCTCTGCCCATTTTTTAATTGGTTTGGAGCAATGTGCTTTTGCAGACATAGTTGACGTCTTTTGTGCCCGCATGTCCCCTTTTGCACACTAGATGGCAGCCTCTGCCCTCTTATTTAAAGAAAGACCGACTATCACTTAAGAGGCCTTTTGGAAGTGTTAGCCGTCTGAGAAAACCTAGAGCCAGAGAGGATTGAGAGAGAGAGAAGTGAAATATATATGTTTATGGGACAGACTGGAATAAGCATATTAGTGTGAAATGACAAGTGATAAAAAGCAAAAATAGTCAGATTCAGTTTAAACAAGCAGTTAGAATTTAGGGTGGGAAGAGAGGAATGTTATTTCACTGCAGAGTGGGTCTGCTTTCACTATCTGATCCGAATAACACATCCATTGTGAATAAATTGTATAAAGGAGGAAAAAAAGCTAACTGGAGTTCGAGAAGCCACATCCAGAGAACAGAACATCTGGGTCGATTTAATTACAGCTTGGGTTCTCTGGACGAGTGAACAACGTAATGCAGGAGACATCTCTTCAAGTGTGTTTAACCAGCCCCACTGACTGGCTGCAGACAGGCTGATAAACTGGGAGGAGAAACCCCTCTGGAGGCTGAATGACTCATACCACCTGCAAAGAGTGCAGTTGCCATGAGCCTTGCTCATCCTCCTTTAGGAGCTAAATTTATATTCTGAGAAAAGAGCACTGTGGTTTTGGAGCTGGCAGGAGGGAGCAGGGAGGAGATGGGAAAGGACAGTGGCATCATCTTGGGGTGGGCCCCAGTTGGTTTGAAATGGATTCACATTAGAAGGGCTTTGTGAGTAAGCCCAAGGGATTTTTCCTGGAGAAAGTAGTGTATGAGCAACTCTACTTTTCTTTTAAGCATCTGCCCCCTTAAATCTCAGTATACTGGGGGTGCCAAAAATGTATACAAGTGGACACTTTGGTCAACATTGCTCAAGCAGTAGTTCGCCGTAATCAGAAGTGTCTGGATGCTGATGGTAACCACTTTGAGCACCTCTTGTAACTACAGAAGTCAAATGTGATTTGTATTCATCTTTTGTTATCGGTATATATTGAATATTACAGTTTCAATACAGTTTTCCTTTCTTAAAATGTGTGTACATTTTTTTGGCACCCTCTGTATATTAACATTGAATGTACAAGGCCCCCAAATTATGCTACTGATCCCCTCCATCCCATTTCAAAATCTTATTTGCGTTAAAGATTAACATACTGCCTTTTCTAAGCGATACTCATTAATCCAGATAATGATGGAGCTGGAAAGGCCCTCAGTGGCCCAGTGGTCCAGGGGTTTTTGAAACTGTTGGAGAATCCTAGTTTCCCAGCGTTACTCCAGGGTTTCCTGAAACAGTGATGCATTTGATGCTGCCCGTAGAATAATTTTAAAATGTCTAAAGAAACTGTAACCACTTTTATCTCTTGTATTGTAGGCTCTAGGGAAAAAAATTTGTCTGAAAAAAAAATCCCTTATTAAAAATAGAAGTTTGAAGACTAGGTCCACCAGAGCTCTTCTCACTAACCCCACATCTAGTCATAGTTCTTTCTCCTTCACTGGTCTTTTTTGTTGCGACTGTCTCAGTCAGGTCTGGCTGCTATAACAAAGGGCCATAGGCTGGGTGGTTTACAGCAAACTTTTATTTCTCACAGTCCTGGAGGCTGGAAGTTTAAGATCACGGTTGAGTCCTGGTGAGAGCCCTCCCTCCGGATTGCAGCCTGCTGACTTCTTGTATCTTTGCACGGCAGAAAGAGAGTTAGCTGGCTCTCTGCTCTCTTCTTATAAGGGCACAAATCTCATTCATGAGGGTTTCCATCCTGATGATCTAATTATTCCCTAAAGGCTCCGCCTCCTAATACCATCACATTGGGGATCAGATTTCAATACAGGAATTTTAGGGGGACACAATCATTGAGTCCTTTACACCTATACATTTCTGAGAATAGTTCCTTCCAGGTGTTTTTGTATATATAGGTATATATTTCTCTATATCTATCTATCTATCTATCTATCTATCTATCTATCTATCTATCTATCTTTCTATCTGAACTCACTGAACACTTCTTGATTATTATTATTAATAGTTAAGACTGGTGTCCAGAATGACCAAAATCTGGGAAGTTCTATTTTACAGCGAACGTATGTCATTTTGGCTGTTCTCTCTGGGCACCCACAGAATAAGCACTGTGCCAGGCTAGGCTCATGATTATTACACTTCACCTTCTTGGCCACACTAATTGCTTAGTAGAATGAGCACTGACTAAGGCCAGGTGGTCAAAGATCTTCCCTGGGATTTTTCATACAGTAATTGAGAAAATCTGGTCTCTCAGGTTATGAGTGAGGTAGATATTTTTCAAAGATGCTCACACTGTCGCCCGGACTACAGTTCTTTTTACGATGTGACTTTTCCACTGCTCCTTTTGAGAAGTGGGGTTTATGTTCTCTCTCCTTGAATCTGGGTAAGTTTGGGACTATGGAAATAATGCTTTGTGCTATCCAAGGCTGAGTCATAAAGGGTAATGCGTTTTCCACCTAGTTCTTTTCGGATACTTACCCTTGGAACCGAACCACCATGCTATGAGGCAGCCTAAATAAGCACATGGAGAGGCCATGAATAGGTGTTCTGGCTGAGAGTCCCGCTGAGGTAGCATCAGTCACCAGACAAGTAGATGAGGGACCCCTCAGATGGTGCCAGGTCCCAGCTGTCAAGTCACCCCTAGTCTTTGAGCCCCAGCTGACACCACAAAGGCGAAAGATTAGAATACTAACAATGATTATAGATGTGTGAGCAAAATAAACTACTGCTGTTGTATTAAGCCACCAAGTTTGGGGGGGGGGGCTAGTAATACAGAAACAAATAACTGAAACGTGGAACTTGATAATAAGAATTTGGAATTCCCAGCAACCGTGTTTAGTATATGAAGAAAATTTATTCGTAGGAGAGGAAAACAATGCCAAGCAGAGATAAAAGTGAAAAAAGAGAGACAAAGTTCCTATGATGATTGAGTCCCCACACTCAGTCCCTGAGGTCCTCCGCTCACTACCTGCTTTGGTAACTTTTCCATTCACACTCTGAACTAAGTACTCTAGTTTCCTTCCAACAAATTCCTTTTCTTACTTAAGGTGATTTGATTTCTTACTTAAAATGATGTGGGTTTCTACCACCACTTTCGCAAAGAGGTCTTTACAATGCTTGTTTTCTTCAGCATGTGTTGTACATCATTTTTACTCAAGGTGTGGTGCTGAGATCAGCAGTAGCAGCCTGAAGTGGGAGACTATGGGAATGCTGATTTCCAGGCACCATCCCAGACTTACTGAGCCTGTGGGGTGGGGCCCTGGAATCATATTTTAACAGGCTCTCCAGGGGATTCTTGTGCATGTTTCAGTTTCAGAAACTCACTCTACATTATAGCAGTGCCCCACCTTTCTTACCCTCCTGAAGGGTGAGAGGATCATGCAAATGACACCTAAAGGTGCTGGATGAGGCAGAGTCAGAAATTGAACTTCAGAGTCTTGTCATTTGCATCATCTTCTAACCACCACTTACTCTATAGCATCTGCTGGGCCCTGCCTAGGTCTATCTAGGTTTTGACACAGTTCCTGTCCCCAAGGAGTTAAAGTTTAGTTTTGGGGAAATTATATGAATGAAAGAATTCAGTTATGCACTGTATGTAGTTCATGCCAAAAGCCAAACAATGCCAAGATGGGACCATGCATCCTAGACATCCTATATAAGCACCATTTCAAATATTTTGTTCCCTGACCCTCTACACTATCAAGATGTCCTCCAAAATCCAACTTTTGAGAAGGCAAGCAGCATTTCGCAGACTGTCTTTCACATCTGTCAAAAGCACGAAACTCCAGTTCCACATGTCCCAATGTTGGGTTTAGAAATATAGCCTCTATAGATAGGTTTTTAATGAAAGGAAAGATAAATTATCCTCTGGTGGTGAAGCCAAGAGAGAATTTGCAGAGGATGTAAAATTAAGCTGGGTCTAAAATGATGGGCAATGCTTGCATTCCAGGGGTCAGGGGGAAGGGCAGCCTAGGGTGGAAAGAAACCTTGTGCCTGAAGAGAGCCAGGGAAGAGCTGGGAGAACAGCCAGAGGGCCTGCTAGACCCGATTGCAGAGGAGAAAAGCTGGAGAGAAGAAAAGATGGGTACTGTATTTGTCCATGAAAGTCACGTGGGACCACAGGAAATGGGAGAGTAGGTGCTCGTGATGAAAACGATCCCCAAGAAAGATGATTCCGACAGTGGCACCAAGGATGAGTTAGGAGACAGAGTGAAAGAACTTCCCTTAAGGCTTTGCTGTGTCCCATTGTCTTTTCTGTCCCATTCTGTTGGGGGGGATGGCACTTTGCTTTTCAGGGCCTTTAATCCAACATAAAAATAGTTCCAGGTTTATGTTAACTGCAGTCTTTCCCAAGTGGTTTGTTCCTTTCAACGTGTGCTTCAAAATACTGACAGTCTCTAACGTGAGCACATTTTATCCTGCACCTTAGGGTTTTCCCCCCTTGCTATTTGTGGCATTCTCTTCCTGGATCAGTGTTTGGCAAACTGTGGCAATTATTGGAGAGCATTAAAAAAACCAAACTCGATTGAAGTATAATTGATGTACAAAAGATTGCATGTTATTTAAAGTGTACAATTTGATGTTTTAACATATATATTATATATATTATATATATATACACACATATATATATATATCTCACCACAATCAAGATAATGAATATATACATTATCCCCTGGAAGTTTCCTCATGCCAATTAGGGGGCATTTTTAGCTATATTTTGCAGGAAGAGTATCTTCCTGACAGGGGAGTGGTGATCAGAATACAAACTGGATCCTCTTTGGTTAGAAACATGGACTCCATGCCATTTCATGAGAAATTCCATCCATCACTCTCTCTCCTTTACCTCCTACAGCCCCTGTGGAATTTAGGGAATGTTCTGAATAACCAGTTTGTATGAGGTTGGTAATAGTGACAATCATACATTGAGAAAAAATATACAGTGCCTCACCTATGCCTTTTATTTATCCTTATTCTTCTTCCCCACTAAAAATAAAAATACCCATAATTTTTGGTTGCTTACCAAAGGCAAGATACTGGGCTAAAGGCTCTACATACAATTTTCTACTTATTTCAGTTTTCTGAGGTGGGTTTTGTTTTTTCTTAGTCTACTCTTTCTGAGTTAGATATTAACAGAGAAGTTGGTGACTTGCCTAAGACCCTTGGTTGTTAAGTAGAGGCCCTGGCATTTGAAGTTTGATGACTGCAAGCAGAGTCTCTGTATACAGAAGCACAGGTTGGGCACTGCACAACTCCAGGGGATCTCATTCAAGTGGACTACAAAAGCCGTCATCCAAGTTCTTTCTCTTTATACTCTGTTACTTTGCCTACATAGGGGAAGCTGTTGTTTCCTTTTTCTAAATGAGCTAGGTAATAAAGAAGCTATTGGTGCAGAGAAATATTTCTCAGGAGAGGCTATCTGGCCATTAGGAGACCTCATGCAGTTTTATGTATTGCAGTGAGTTCACCAAGGTCCAGAATCTGGCTCTCAATTTCGTAGGTCCAAAACTGATCTTTCACTGGGTCAGAAATTTTCATTCTTGAACCTTCTGACCCACACTGATTAAGCCACAATACTTAATGTATACCAAGTATACTAAGCTTTTGTATTGGCCGGATCAATGCATTCTTTCCTTAAGGACCACAGGAAACAAGATTATCAGGAGGCAGCTTGAAGAGCAGGGACTCCAGACAGAGATAACTAATTGTCTCATCTGAATGCTCAATGATATTTCACTGACATAACCCAATGCTATGGACTGAATTGTGTCCCCTCCCCCAATTTGTATGCTGAAGTCCTAACCCCAATACGACTGTATCTGGAGACAGGGTCTTTAGAAGGTAATTAAGGTTAAATGAGATCATAAGGATGGGACCCTAATCCCATAGGACTGTGGCCTTATAAAAAGAGAAAGATCTCTGTCTCCTTTTTTCTTCTTCTTCTCCAACTCCTCCTCCTCCTCCTCCTTCTCTCTTCCCCCCTTCCCACCACTCTTTCCCTAGTATGTGAAGACACAGAAAGAAGGTGGCCACCTACAAGCCAAGAAGAGACCTCTCACCAGAACCTGACCACGCTCACACTGCAATCTTGGACTTCCAGCCTTCAGAACCATGAGAAAAAAAATCATCTGTTGTTTAAGCCACCCAGCCTCAGGTATTTTGTTTTGGCAGCTTGTGCTAACTAAGACAACCACAGTTACAACACCTGCAGACCAGATTTTGTTTCTGCCTAAATTAGGTATGTCCTCATCTGGGCAGTGCTTAAACGGGCCCACATCCCTCTTGAGCTCCAGATCCAATGAGCCACTTGGCTATCTTGCAAGAACCTCAAAGTCATCACACCTGAATCAGAACTCATTGTCTATACCCCCAAACCCCCGCCCTCCTGGGTTCTCCAATTCAGCATTTGGCATCGCCATCTACCTACCTGGGAATCGTGCTTAGGTCTTCCTTCTCATTTACCCCTATAGCCAATCAGCCACCAAGCCCCACCATCTCCACTGCCCACTTATCACTTCATTCCTTCCAGTTGTTACTCCCCGAGTTCAGGCTACAGTTATCTATCTCCTAAATGGTGTCTATGTCTCCTACCTGGTCACCTCTGGTCAATTCTTCTTCCAGTGGTTAGAGTGACTGTTCTAAAAAGTAAATCTGAGGGCCAGCCGAGTGGCTCAGTTGGTTAAGAGCTCGCTCAAGAGTGTGAGCTCTGAGTAACAGCGGTTTGATGCCCGGCCCGAGCTGAGCTGCTACTGAGCTGCCAACAGGTGGCAGGATGGCTCAGCTAAAAAAAAAAGAAAGTAAATCTGACAGTGTTACTCCGAAGTTCAAACTTCACAACCTGGCTTTCCATGCCATGCAAGATCCGCCCTTTCTTGTACCTCTTGCATCTCCTCAAACCACTCTCCCCTCAGTATAGGCGGTGGTCATGCTAAATTCCCTTCTTGCCATTTTTGGACCTGTTGTGTTTAGTGTCAGAAAGTTTGCACACATTGGCCTTTTTGCTTAGAACACCTTTCATATATATATATATATATATATTTCTGTTTTATTTTATTTTATTGTGGTAAGAACACTTATCGTGGTAAGATCTACCCTCTTAACAGATATTTACGGGTACAATACAGCATTGTTAACTCTAGGCTCAGTGTTGTACAGAAGATATCTAGAATTTATTCATCTTACATAACTGAAACTTTATACCCCCTGAACCCACCCCACCCATCCTGTTTAACTCTAATCCTTTTCTAGCTTCTAGAGCACTAAGTACTTCTATATTATGGTCAACACCCTACTTCATTATATTGGTTTGCTTATAAGTGAACCGAAAGCACTGTCTTCCCTTTTGGCTGTAAGCCCCCTGAAGGCAGGGGTCCTGAATATCAACCTCACTGCTCTATCCTTAGCATCTAGTGGTGGGCCAAGTGCCTAAGTGCTTAGTAAACATTTGCTGAATGAGTTTAGCTCTCTGATGCTCCTTTCTACACTCCCCTTTCTGAACACTCCCTTTCCAATTTACATTCTTTCCTTGACTCCTTAATGGATTAAAACCAATGATAGTACTAGTTTTTCTGTTTCAGGAGCCATCCTACCTTTTATGGTGACTGCTTATCTCTGCTCCTATTTATTATGTGTTGGTTTATACTTGAACTCTCAGAGGGGAAGCTTATCACCCTATCTGAGTTCTGAGAAGCCTCACTATTGTCAGCTGGGTATCGCTTTCCCAGAGGTGCCATCACACTGCACCGGTGCAGAGCATCACATGAAAGCACCCTCACCTAATATTCAACACTAAATTTAACCAGAAAGCATCAAACCCTCAATTGCTAACAAGACATGAATACTCTCAGCCAGCCATGTTAAGTCCCAGTTAGGAGAGGCTGGATTGTGGTGCGGTTAAAAAAGAAAAAAGAAATCAGGGATTTAAAACGAAGGATTATTTCTTGCTTTTGCTACTTGTTCATTGAGGTTGGTGGGGCTTCTGTTCCATGTCACCTCACTCAGGGCCATGGTGGACGCAGGCTTGACCTTCCAGGGCATCCGTGGTTGCCAGCAGCAAGGGAAGTGGGAACATGGAGAATTGTGCACCAACTGGTAAATGCTGCCACTTCAAAGTGACACACATCCTTTTCATGAGTCAGATGAGGGGGCACAGAGGTATAATCCTACTGTGTGCCAGGCAGGAGAACTAGAAATATCGGTAAACGACACTGATGTTTATCATGGATACAAAAAGAAGATACACAGAATTTTGAAGTGCCCCCTCCAACATAGAAGGTGGGCAGAAAGGAAGCACAGGGTTCCTAGCAGGGATGCCCAAGCAGGAGACAGCACCAGACCAGGGTTGGAGTCAAGGTCAGGTCTGGGTAGCAAGAGCCAGAAGAGGGGTTCATTAGGAGGCTCTAAGAAAGAAGCCGAGAGTACAGAGCCGGGCAGGCCCCTGGACCCAGGGAGAGCACTGCCAGGGGTTACGGTTACTGTTTTCTTTGAGGAAAGAGGCACTATTCTCTAGGTGGTGAAGCAGATTAAAAAAACTTAATATTTTAATCCTAGCTCTTTCGCAGGCTAATGATTCAGGAGACAGTTTAGATTGGATTAGGCCCAAAGATACTTAATATTTTTTTTCCAGAAGGGAAACATTTCAATGTAGGTTGCCTATTTTATTTTTTAACTCCAAGTCAATACAAAGTTCTTCAGTCTAAGGCAGTTGATTGCTCTGGGTGTCAATGTAGCTCACGCGGATATATGTAAAATCAGCTTGTGAATGCAAAGCACTCCTTCCTGCTCAGTAACCTGTTATCATAAAAGCAGTACAAAGGAATAGGGCCACCCTTTCTCATGCCAGCTCTTGCCTCAGTGTGAAAGCCTTTCCTTGGTTTTGGTCCTCTATTCAGGCAAAGGCAGCAGAGATAGGTTCTAATTCAGCTCAACACTGACTTTTTAAAATGATTTCTTAAAAATCCTTGTTAGACATCTGTGTGATCTTGGTGTTGGTATCTATTGTTTTTTCTCAATCAAGTTGAGATGTGGGTATGTTGAGTGATTTTTGGATGGAAACTAGGACATTTTGAGTCTTATGCTATGAGACTGGATCTTATCTAAAGCTTGTGTTTTAGCAGATCTTCTTTAGCTCTGCTTTGGTGGAGAAAAGGGGGGACACTGCCTTGTTATTACTGCCAGATGGGGACGGATGTTCAGGTTCTCCTCTGGCCTCAGTGGAAACCTGTGGGGGAGAGAGACTCCTTGGTACTGCTGGGCAGTGGGGGGACCTAAGGTTCCCCACATGGCCTCCCCCAATGCCATGGGGAAGTGGAGTGGGCAGTGGGTTGGCCCCATTATCACTGAGTGGTGGTGTAAGTCCCACCTCTCCACTAGGCCTCCTCTGTTTCTCTGACACCACCCAGCAGGGAAAGGGAGGGGTGCTGCCTCATGGAGACAGAAGGCCAGGATCCCCATGTGGTCTCCACTGACCCTCCATGCGGTCGGAGATGCTTGTTACTGCTCAGCAAGAATGAAAATCCCAGCTTTCTACTTGGTCTTCTCTGATAGCACACCAGTTGGGGGCAGGGTGAAGGAAGGGAGTTTGGGGTACCTTATTACAGCCTGGCAAAAGTGGAAATCTAGGCTTTCCATTCAGCCTTTATCGGTGAGAGTGGGGGTGGTGTGGCACCTTTTTCTGTGGTGTTTGGCTGGAATTGAGTAGTTTTGTCTAAAAGTTCTCTCTCTCTCTCTCTCTCTCTCTCTCTCTCTCCATGCTTAATTGTGTTTCCAGCTTGCCAAATTCTCTAGTACCCAATCTTGAGGCAAAAAAGAAAACTCAGAGAACTCAGGTTCCTAGTCTGCCTGCCTTCTTCTCTAACTTTCAGAGTCTTTCCTTATGTGATTTTTATGTCTAGGGTTTTTATCTGTACTTAGCAAGACAAATGGGGAAAAATATGTGTACTCCATCTTTCTGGAAGCGGTAGTCCTAGGGTCAGTTTTAACTCTAGCAATCTATGAGTCTTTTATCCTGGAGCCTGTGGAATTTGTTACGGATTCAGGGCCCCAGTGGTGCCTCATGGCTAACAGGTAGTTCAGCCCAAAAGATGACTCTGCCCTGACTGCTGTGTGACCCTGGCCAGGTAACTCTCTCTGATGCTGACTTGACCTGGGTTGCTAGAAATGTAGGGTTTTCAAATTCAGAACGTTCTTCTCTATTTCCTTCTTGCTTTCCTTTACCACTAACCCTGGCCTCGTTCTTTATTATTTGCCCTTCTTTCTTGTCTTCCTTTCCTCTTCTTATCCTATTTTCATTCTTTTTTCTTGTTTTTCTGACTTGACATGTAAAGACTAATCCCTGAGAGCGTGCCTTTTTCTTTCTGCGGGTGAGGAGAGTTGAAGGACACTTTTCTGTTGGGATTCTCATGTTTGTTCTGCATATTCAGGGTACACATCAGTGTCTTTTATTGCAGGTGCTTAAATAAGGTCGAGGGGTTAATACCCTCAGGGATCCCTGCTAAATATGTATGAGTTGCTTTCACCTAACTTTGTTGACTATTGCCACCTGGTGGAGTGAGAGAGAATCTCAGATGAGAGAAGGAGACTGAAGGACAGAAGGATACTCGACAGTGTGATCAAGATGTACCCTGAATAAACTGTCCTTCCTGGATGATGACTTTCTTTTTTTGATGTTGTATAATCATTTTAACCAGTTTGTGATTCTGATTCATACTCAACCGTTTGAAGGAGGGTGCAGTGGGAAGCTTAAAAAGTAGGCTTTGGAGTTCCAGAGAACTCGGGTTGAATCTCAGCTAAGCCTTGTAGGAACTCTGGGGTCTGCAGAAAGTCACCTGACATCGCTGAGCCTCTGTGAAGAGGGCTAATCCCAGGGTGATTCTAAGAAGGGCTGGGTAAAAAGAAGGTGCGCTGGCATTGTTCATTTCCTTCCCACAGTGATGAAAGCAGAGTCCATATGTGACTCATTAAGAGAAAGAATGCTACCTGGGTCTGGGGGCCATGCCTGCAACTGGATGCACTGAGTCAAAGGAGGAGGGGAACTGACATTTACTGAGGTATAAAGTGCTGGGTACTTAAATGATTTCCTTTAGTCCTTGAACAACCCTTACTTTATAGGTACTAAAACAGAAGCTTGGAGATATTAAGCCATATCACATGGCTAATATGCAGTGTAATTGGGGAGTCAGGTTTTGAACTTAGTCTGAGTTTTTTCCCCCCTTTATCACATTCATCTGATGAATATTGGCAAGGATAGTATTCGTTTGAATTCTGGTTTACGCCTAGGTTACCCCCATAATATCAGTTTTAGAGTCTGCTGAAAAGTAAAGGTGAAGGGGCTCATAATTTGACTGATGCCCACCAGATTCCACCTCTTCCTCCATCAGCTACGAGGGGAAGTGGGGGTTGTCTAAAGAAATTTGAGTCGGGGGCTGAAGTGGGAAGGAAAGGGGACTGAGGAGGTGGGCTGAGCTGGAAAAGTTGGAGAAGGTGAAACTTATCTGAGTGAAACTTGTCTGACTGGGGAGAGCTTTTTTGGGATCAGGACTGTTAGGTATTCCTGCAGATCTGCAGAGGAGAGAATTCTGCCCCTTCTAGTAGGCCATGCAAACGCCATCTGCATTTGGATCTGCTGTGACTTTTCATTGTGGAAACATACTTCGTTCACACAACTACAAAGGAGCCCTCCTGCCGTGTGTCTTCACACTGCAAAGGCATACACAAACCCATCCATCCCCTCACAGCCTAGAGAGGAGCAGTGCAGAGTGACTGAAAGGAAGGGGACTATGAGTGAGTCCCTCCTATGTATTTGCTGAATTCTCTTCAACTATGTTTAAATAGCCTTTCTGGAATGCACCACAGTCCTACACATAAACTACCCATTTTATCTTTTTCATTTCTCTCTTTTAGCATGAGTTGGGGGTTTCGTAAGCTTGCAGTTTGGTAGAGAAAAGGATTGAAGTCATAAGAGAAAAATAACTAATTCATCAACTACATTTACTGAGATTATAATGACAGAATTACCTACATATTTATATATACACTCAAATACTAACACAGTCAACCTTAGCTGACTTACCTCTCTCAGGTCCTTCTCCAAACTTCATGGCCAGCCAGCATCCTTACTCTGGTGCATGCACTCTCAGATATCTTGCCCCTCTTGCTTTGTAGTATTCTAAGAGCAAAACTCTAACCTTGGTTAAATGTAATTCTCTGTCTTCTCTATGCCTGTACTCATGTAGCCAAAGATGGCTGGAAAAATACACAAAAGTATGCCAATTTACCTTACTCTAAATTCATTACTACAAACTTCAACAGACTGCTGATCCTGCTCAGCAGTCCTATCATATTTTTTATAGTCCACTTGCTGTCTCCCATTTTCATAGGTGACATTTTGTTCCATATTTTCTATTATTATTATTATTTTAAAAGAATATCTGTAGCAGCTCTCTTCGTAATTGCCCCAAACTGGAAACAACTAAAATATCCATCAATAGGTAAATACATGAACAAACTGGTGCATCTATAGGGTTGTTGGAAAAGTCATAATGAATTTTGTCTATGTTTTTCAAAGATCATTTATTTATATAAAGAACAAAGATCAATCAATGATATATTGCCCGTTTTGTTCGATAACCTTTCGCCATCTTTCTTCCAGTGAGCTTCATAATTCCTTGTTCGTAGAAGGACCTGTCTTTATCGGCAAAAAACTGGCGCTGATTTACAGCCTCATCTGAATTGAATGTTATACCATGCAAGGAGTTTTGAAGAGAGCAAAACAAGTAGAAGTCTGATGGCGCAAGGTCAGGCGAGTATGGTGAGTGTGGCAACACATCCCATCCAAGCTCCAATAATTTTTGACGGGTGATCAAACTTGTGTGTGGTCTCACGTTGTTGCGATGGAACACAACTCCTTTACAATTAACAAGCTCTGGACATTTCTGGATGATGGATTCATTCAAACTGTCCAATTGCCAACAGTACACATTCGAATTCATTGTTTGGTTCCTTGGTAGGAGCTTGAAAAACATGACACCTTTAAAATCACACCACACTGAGAGCATAACCTTCCTCTGATGAATGTCTGCTTTTGATGTCGTTTGAGGCGAATCATCATGTCAGGACCAAGGCCGTTTGTGCACCACATTGTTGTAGACTATTCACTTCTTATCATGTTATCAGTCGCTTCAAAAAAGGATCGTTTTCCTCATGTTTAATGAGCATATTGCAGATGTTTATACGTGCTGTCAAATGAACTTCTTTGAGTTTATGTGGAACCCAAATAACGAGCTTGCTTACGTATCCCAGCTTCTTCAGGTGGTCATGAACGCTTGAGTGATGGATGTTCAATGTTTTTGCAATCTCTCGTGTTGTGTAATGTGGGTTTGACTCTATCAATGCCTTTATTTTGTCATCATCAACCTCGGTGGGCCTCCCTGACCGAGAAGCATCATTGAGATCAAAATCACCAGCACGGACTTTCGTGAACCATCGTTGGCACTCACATTCTTTTTTTTTTTTAAAGATTTTTATTGGGGAATTGGGGGGATGGGAACAGTGCTGGGGAACTGAGGGAAGGGGAACAGACAAGTTGCTGTCATTTTTGTTCTTCAATCTCGTTGTGGAGGATGTTGCTTCACTGGCCCAAGTTGGCACCGTCATTGCGCTCTTCCCTGGTGAGGCAGATCAGGCGCCGGCTTCTGGACGGCCGCTCACGGTGGCTGCTGGCCACTCACGCTGGCTGCTGGCTACACACGGTAGCCCATGGCAACCCACGGTACCCCATGGCAACCCACTGCCACAGGGGCTGCAGCCTACGCCGTCGCCGGCAACTCAAGGCAGCCCAGCTCCAGGTTGAGCTGTTGTTCAGCATCTTAGCTGTGGAGGGCAGTGTCACTGGCCCTCATATGTGGGATCCGAACCGGGGCCCTCTGGCATCCCAAGCGAGTTCTTAACCATCGCGCCACTCGGCCGGCCCCGGCACTCACATTCTTGTAGAGCATTGTCACCATAAACTTCACGCAACTTTTCATAAGCTTGACGCACGCTCTTCCCTTTACAGAAATAAAACAGTAAAATATGGTAAAAATGCACAGTTTGGTCTTCCATCTTCAGCTTGTTATAAAATCTCCAAAACTCAACCAAATCGCTCAATTTTTTTTTCAGAATGAAGCTAGAACTGTCAGCTGTCAAATGACATAGCAATAACATAGATGCGAATGACTCTAGTACTTCCAAAAATGAACTAGTGCCATCTGTTGCAAAAATGCATCATGACTTTTCCGACAACCCAATACATAATGAAATACTGCTCATCGATAAAAGGGATGAACTATTGATGTATGCATAAACATGAATGCATCTCAAAATAATTAGGCAGAGTGGCAGAAGCCAGATAATAAAGAGTAAATAGTGTATAATTCTATTTATATAACGTTCTAGAAAATACAAACTAATCTATAGTGTTAGTGGTTGCCTGAGGGGTGGGGGAAGCCAAAGAGGGTGGAAGGGAGCTATGATAAAGGGGCACAGGAAATTTTGGGGCATGCTGGATATATTCACTGTCTTGATAGTAGGGATGGTTTCATTGGTGTACACATATCTTAAAACTTATAAAATTGTACACTTTAAGTGCAGTTGATTGATTACATGTCAATCACACCTCAACTAAACTCTTAAAATTGTTTCAAAAATAAAGAATAATAAATCAAATTAAAAAAAAATCTGTCTAACCAATGCAAAAGCCTTCATTCATGTTGACTCAGAATTTTCCTTTTGAATCTGGACAAATTGCTAAAAGATCTCCACAAAATCTAACGTATTGCTTAGGAATATCAAAATACTCGTTCAAGGCTTAGATCTTGGAAAATCCTTGGAATTTTTCTACAATTTAAATCTGGTACGTTGGAAAGAAAAGCTACCATGATTTTGATAAAAGACACTAAAAACTGTTTCAAAAGGAAATGGGATAAACGAGGGTACTATGAAAATGACACTAACATTTGTGGGCCTGTACATGAAATACCATGATTGCTATTGTACCCATTTCGCAGCCTGCTGAGGATGGAGAGTGCTTGGGACTATTGTGGCACAGGCACGGGGTGGGGGTGGGGGTGGGGGTGTGGAGGGGTGGGTGCACTCACACTACAACCTGCTCCATTAGGCCCCACTGAGTCCATATAAAGAAATTGCCCACGGCTTATCCTTTTCCTACCATATTGTAGTTCCAAACTCCTTTGGCATACAGTTTAAATTTGGAGGTTTTCTCCTCCCTCCTTTTCTTGTTCCCCACTCGACCAATGCCATAAATTTATTTCTCCCCATGATGCTTTCTGTAATATGGTTCACGGCTCACACTGGTCTTAGTTTATAGGCACTGAAGGATTATAACTGATGACCCGCTCAGGTTTGCTAAGAATACACTAAAGCAATGCTCTCAATACCCGAGGAGCCAGCCTGTGTTTGAAAAGGAGGCCGAGGCTGTTCGCTACCTACCGTGGCCAGGATGCTTCCTCCGGAGCCCGGAACTCCTCTCACCGAGGAGCTGTGGGTGCGCACGGTGCGAGTGCCGCACAGGCCCGTGGGCACGTCGGGTGGGAGAGGCGGGTGCACATTTCCGTGGGCCTGGGCCTGGCGGCCTGCGAACGCGCCGAGTCTCCCTCCGGTGAGCTGAGGTCGGGGGACTCCAAGGATGGGGCGGACCAGCCCTGGGACCTCCGTGGACATTGGAGCGCAGCAGAGGTGAGTTGCTCAGGTCGCCGAAAGAGCCCTCATCGTCGAAAGTGGAGGATGCGTCTGGAGGGGCGCAGGTTTCCTTAGAGGCATGTAAGCGAGAACTTTTCCAAGGCGCAGGCGGCCTACTCGCTGTATTTGACTAAAGCTGCGTGCGTGGCTTCGGGGTGAATGTCTGACGAAAAGCGCCCATCCTTCTGATTGGGTGCCGCCGCCCTGGTTTGGGAGCCCGGGGCATCCTGTTCTCTGCTTGTAGGGCTGGATCTACTCCTTGAGTAAGTGGTATGTGGCCGGCGAGCAGCTTAGCCCTTTTCTTGTCCTAGCCTTGTTGAGTGACGTCACTTCCGCACAGCTCGAGCTAGGCCAGAGCTGGGGCTTGGCTTGCGGCTGGGCCTGGCCGCGGAGGTGCAGGCGGCGGCGGCGATGTCTCTGCATAGCCGGGTCACCTTTTCTATTATTGTTAGCTCTGTACTGTAACCTGCAACATGACTTTCTGACACTCAGTTGAAGATCTTCCTTCTTATTTCTGAAACAATTGAAGCAACCAGAAGAGACTTCCACCAATCCCCATTCCCAACCCCCGCCCCCATCTGTCCCGTTATGATCAGTGATCCTTCCTGTTATTCTTAATTTAGTGCTCAGGCTCCTAAATTTGACCGTCGTTGGCATTCTATCCTACCCCTCACGTCTGCTCAGGGGAGCTGCCTCTGTAACTCCTTGGTTTCTATTCCACTTCCTTCATTTTTTTCTTCACGGATCATTCTCGTTAGCATATAAGCATGCGGGTTTTCACCTTCTTATTGTTTTTTTCTTTTTTTCAACCTGCTTTTGATCTCAATTCTCCCTTCAGATACTGCCCATTTCTCTAATTCTTTTAACAACAAAACTCTTTGAAATAATTTTTCTATTAAAAAAACCCCTCTCTTTCTCCATTTCTGTCTTCCCATTCTTTCCTAAACCAATTTACCAAGAAGGCAGTATAAGGGAAGTGCTATTTTCTGAATCCTATGGTCGATTTTCATCTTGATCTTACTTAATCTATTATCAGCATCCCCCTTGAAGTGCTTTTTTCCCCCCACTTGGTTTCCAGAACCCCATCTCTGATTTGCCTCCAACTTTACTGCCTGTTCCTCGGTATCTTGTGTCATCAACCTCTTAAAGTTGGAACATCCTAACTCAGTCCTTGAACCTCTCATTTTTCCATACTCACTTTTTTCATGATTTTCCAGTCCCATGTAGTATTAAAATACTATATATATGCTGTGACTTACACATTTTTATCTCCAGCCTAGACCTCTTCCTTAAACTACATATTTGTTTATCCAAGTGTGGACAAAAATATCTCTACTTGGATGTCTGATTGATATTTTAAATTTAACATGCCCCAAATAATTCTCCTGCCCTAAAACATGCTTTGCTTTCAGTCTTCTGCATCTTAATTAATGACAACTTCAATCTTTCAGTTCCCAGATAAAATCGTTGGGGGTCACCTTTGATTTCTTTCTGTCTTGCACATTCCACATTCAATGTCAGAAAGCTATATTGGCTCTTCTACCTTCAAAATAGAATTTGACTGTTCTTATTATCTACACTGCAACTACTCTGACTACTCTGATGTAAACTTCCTTCATCTCTCATCTAGGTTATTGTAATGGCCTCCTAACAGGTTTCTCTTTGGGTAACCTTGCATCTCTACAATCTATTCTCAACACAGCAGCTTAAGTGATCCTTAAAACATGAGTCAGATGATGCCATTCCTCTATTCAAAAATTTCTAGAGGCCCACAGTCTTCTCAGTGTAAAAGCCCATGTAAAAGTCCAATGGCTAACGAGGGTCCACACCATCTGCTGACTTTTGCCTTTCTGATCTCATCACCGATTGCTTTTTCTCTCTTTTTCCCACTGGCTTCTTTGCTTTTACTGAAATATGCCCGATATGCTCCCACATCTGAGTCTTTGCAATGGTTGTTCCCTCTGCCTGGTGTGCTATCCCGCAGATATCCTTGTGTCTTACTTTCCTCATTTAGATCTTTGCTCAAATGTCACCTTCTCAGTAGGCCTATCCTGACCCCTCTATTTAAAGTGACCACTCTTTCTTCAACCTTGATTTCTGGTACTTCTAGCTCCATTGTCTGCTTTACTCTTGTTCATATCACTTACCATCTTCTAAAATACTAAACACATTCCTTATTTATTTTGTTCATTTTCTGTTTCTATTAGAATATAGACTGTAAGCTCCAGGAGGGCAGTGTTTTTGTTTAACTATAGTGCCCAAGGTATGCAGGCCGTGCACTGCAAAACTTCCAGGTAGCTGTTCTGATAGACCACCAAGCCTTGGTGTTGTGCTACGTGGCATTTCTGCCTATATTCCTGCTAGAACACAGTGTGATTGATTGTCCTAGAACTTGTGCCACTTAGCACCTTGACTGTACTAGAAAAATGCCAAGTCACACATGGTAGGTGCTCAACAAATATTTGTTGAATGAAGAATGACTAAATGAATTTATTTATTGGGTTTCCTTTATGGTCTGATACAAGGTCTATTTTTGTAAATGTTAAATGTATGCTAAAAAAATTATATTCTCTGTTGTTGAATATAAATTTCTAAATACATCAAATTGAAGCATGAGCATATAATTTATTGTTCAAAGTATGACACACTTTGAGAATGAAAAGGGGCACTATTAATAGCCCCAGCAAGAGGCATTAACCAGTACAATTAGGGGCAAATCAGGGCATAGCATTATTCTACTGACAGCTCAAGTTTATTAATTATATCATTCTAATCTTCAGTATCTTTTCTTATTTCTGTCTGCTTGACTTATCAGCTTTTGAGAGGGGCATATTAAAATTTCCAATGACAAATGTTAATTTATCTATTTCTCCATATTTTGATATTCTTATATTTCACTATAGTGTTTGGTGACCCTTGAACCCTTTTAAACTTGTTTTTTTTTTCTTTCATTATAGGAAATTTATTTCTGTTATTTCTTCAAATATTTCCTCATTTTTTTTTCTCTTCTGGGGCCACTGTTTTCCAGATGTTGGCCTTCTACTACTATCTACTTAGTAGATAGTTAAACAAAAATCTTTTATCTCTTTATTTTATTCCTGCTTGATTTTGAGACAATTTATCAACCTAATTTTAAAACTCACCAATTCATTTTTTTCAGTTGAATAAATCTTTCTATTTATTCCATCTATTGTGATATTTATTTCAACTATTGTAATAATCAAACCTAATACTTCTTTGTTTTTTTAAAATCATTTCTAAAATCTTTGTATTACTAACATCTTTATTTATTAGTTATAATTTTAATGCTTATTTTAAAAAGAATCCCTTGGTTCATCTGTCCTAATATTGCTATTTCAGGTGGGTATGTGTTCTTTAGTTTGTTTACTTTCTTTTGAGGTTATTATAACTCTCAGGTGTCTAGTTATTTTTGCCTCTGAGCTGAAGCTCCACTGAGGCTATCAGCTACCCTGTTTGTTAATGTGCATTTTAAAAGTGATTTTGTTTGTTTACTTTGGATATTTTTGAATTAATTATACTGTGATCAGAAAATGTGGCCTATTTCATATATGTTCTTTGAACTTTATAGAAACTTGCTTTATGACCTTCCTAATATGTGGGCAATTTTTGTAATAGTTCAACATGGGATTGAGAAGAATGCATGTTCTCTAATTGTTGATGGAAACGTTTTATAGCTGTCCATTAGGTCAAGCTTGTTAATGTATTGTTCAAGTCTTCTGCAGCTTTATTAATATTTGAGAGTTTGTTTTTTTTCAATAACTGAGAAAGGTATCTAGATGAAAAGATTTCACTATGATGTTGAATTTATTAGTTCGGTCACTTTTTGCTTGACATACTTTGGAGATAGGTTATTAGTTGCATACACCTGTAGAATTATTATGCTTCCTGAGAATTGAAACTTTTATCACTAGACAGTGACCTTTTTTATCTCTAATAATGTTTTCTGTTAAATTGTATTTTGTATGATATTACAATAGAGCTGTCGGTTCTACCAGTTAATGTAGGCGTGGTATATCTTCTCTCAATCTTTTACTTTCGAATAGTCTATGTCATATTTTAGGTGTATCTCTTATAAATAGCACACGGTTGAATTTTGTTTGTCATCCAAAATGACAATCTCTTTGTTTTAACAGCTGAGTATAACTAATTTTTCTTTTTTATAATCACTATTATATATTATACTTATGAATCACTTTTGGGCTTTCTATTTGCCCACATTTTCAATGCTTTTTCCTCCTCCTTTTCTTAGTGATCTTAGGATTCATTTACTTCTTGTTTAATTCCATTTTGTCTATACTGTTTTGGAAAATTGTATGCTTTGTTTTTTATTATTAATGATTTGGTTTTTAATAGTTGCTTCTCACATTTTAATATACACGTTTAACTTAAAATTATTAAGCATTTTTAGTATTTTTCTGAGAAATACAAAGATATTATTTCACTGCAGCTCCAATGGCCCTTTCCTTTTTTAGATGTTTTACGTAGTATATTTTTAATCATTTTAAAACTCCACAAATTAGATATTATTACTGTTATTTTATATAAGTAATATTTGTGTAGATTTACCCACTAGTTTATCAATTTCTTTTCACATTTTTCCTTTTTGCGACACAGATATTTTCTTCCTGAAGTATTCTTAAAGGGTTTTCTAGTGAAGACAGTCAATGATAAACTTTTAGTATTTATTTATCTGAAAGTGTATGTGGTGTGAGATGGGTTAAATTTTTTTTGTATGTTTGTTATTGTGTATGGATGTCTAATTGTTCCAGTACCATTTGTTGAAAAGCCTGCCTTTTCTCCATTGGATTGCCTTGATATTTTCATTGAAAATCAACTGATCATATATGTGAGCGTCTATTATGTCTCTCTGTTCTGTTCCACTCATTGTATGTCTATCCTTTCACTAAGGCCAAACTCTCTTGATTACTAAGCTTTATATCAAGTTTTGAAATCAGGTAGTTAGTTTGGGTCCTCCAACTTTGTTCTTCCTTTTCAAAATTAAATTGGTTAATTTGATTCCTTTTGCCTTTCTATATAAATTTTAGGATCAGCTTATCAATATCTGGAGAAAAAACATACTAGGATTTTTTTTGGATTGTTTTCAACCTATAGATGAATTTGGGAAGAATTGACATCTTAACAATAATGATTTCCTTCAGTCTTTTACCTCGTTTGAAAAGTACCATTTAAAACAGCACCAAAAAATGAATTAATTAGATCTAAACTATCAAATATGTGCAAGAGTTGTATACTGTAAAGTAGAAAACAATGAAGAGAGAAATGAAAGAAGACATAATTGATTGGAAATATATACCAGTTATTTTAACAGAGATAATTTAATATGAAGAATTGTTAATGAGGTGTAAATTTGTTGACTAGGTTTCTGAAAACAAACCAAAACAAAAGGGCTCTCAAGTGTTAGAGAGGCAGCAAGTGCAGATACTATTCCTAAATTCTAAGAGATTAGAATCACTAAAACTTACAAGTTCAGAGGAGGGGCCTCATGAAGCTGAAATCTAAACTTTTGGGTAGTGGGTAGTACTCTTCTGGTGCTGGTGTCAGTGAGCTCAGAGGAAGGGTATTATGGGTCTGGGATCCAGCCCTCTGAGGAGGGGGCCAAGCTGGCTGGTACAGGTGTCTCAGGGTATGCGATGAGTCTTGTTCTGCTAGAGCTGAAAAACTGCGGACTGCATTCATCTGCTGCTATGGGAAAGCACTCTTGCCTGGGTGAAGAAGATGCTCACAGGAATAGGGAGCAGCTTGGAAGCCAAGAGGAGAAAGTCCCTTCTTCCTCCTCCATCCTTGCACTCTGCCTCTGGCACCACATATTGGCAGAGCTGAATAGGGAGACATCTGGAGAGGCAGAAATGTGGTTTACAGCCATAGATAGCATCACAGAGCAAAGTATAGAAGGCTTAGCTTAATAACTGGACCAATCAGAGAGCAAAGGAAATCAGGTACTAGACTACTTATTGTATAAAAATCATGATTTTGTAGCAGTTGAAGTACATCAATTTTAAATATAAGCAAGTTTTATGTAACAAGCCAAAATAGAAAAGACTCAAGGGAGAAGCCATGCATGAGAAAATTAAGGGTAATTCGGCAAATGTAGAACTTTATATACAAATGACAAAAATGGAGACATGGAACAAATACAAAGCCTTATATTAAGTTACTAGTCGTTATAGACTGTAAGATTAGACTTTGCAAACATTTTCTAGGCAAGTTCTCACCAAAAGTATCCACTCCTTTTTCGGATGCCATTGGTTGATATGTACAAGGGTACAAAATTCTTGGCTTGTGCTCAAACTTTTTGGATAGCATTTTAGCCTTCTTTTTGGCTATCTTGGATCAGAAGTGGCAGCTGTTTACTACCTGGCCTCACTGATGGCTAGTTTTGTGTAAATATTTCTCACTGGGCTGGCTTCCTGTTTCCTCTGTCTATTGATGGTACCCAGTGAGTTCTGAGATGTCACCCCTTCCTTAATCAAGCTAATGCTTGCTGGTTTGGCCGCTTTTGATGTGTGCAGACTTCTCTAGAACTGTGTGTGCCCTGCCGAGGCCATTCTCTGCCTCCGCCTTGACATGGCTCAAAGGGCAATTACCCCCATCCACTGGGCTTTGCAGTTTTAGCTGTTTCCTGGTTTCTCCGAAGGTAAATTTTTTTCTCCATTATCCATTCTTTTTGGAAAGGAGAGTGGTGTGTAGAGGTAGGTGGTCTATTGCACAAGGAAGAACACTCACAAAGCTGACTGTGGCCCAGACCTTGTGCCCATGTCAGGAGCAGGTGTGCCCATTGGTCCTCAGTCCTACTCAGGAAAGCTGTGCTCCCCAGGCATCCTGGGCCTGCCTGTTGCAGCCCCATCCCATCCCATCTCTTGGTGCTTGTCTGCTTCCCTGGCTGGATTAAAGATTTCTTCAGGGCAGGGACTGTAGTTTGTTCTTACACATATAGCGCCTGGCCCAGAGTGGATGCTCCAGAAGCATTTGTTTACTGAATGACTCCAGGATTGCTGGGAGGCTGCGTCACAGCGTTTGGGGCTCCAAATGTGGGGCTCTAGATACCCACCCCCCTTTCTTAAGGCATCTCCTGGCTAAGTCCTGATGATGTGGTGTTAAGGGATGAGCACTTGCCTTAGGACGAGGAGACCTACGTTTGTAGATACATGTTAACGTCTCTGTGGTTTAGTCTTCTTTTCATAAAATGGGGTTGTGACAACTTGCTCTGCCTGTCTCATAAAGTTGAGTGAGGATCACATGAAACAGTAATGTGAAAGTGCTTTAGAGACTGTCAAGCTCTCTCTTTACAATTCTCATCACGGGAAAGGAAGAACCGGTCACTATGTTTCTCGGGGTTTAGTTAATTCACACACTGTCACCTAATTCTAACCACCTCTCAGCCTGACTTGCCCTCCTGACCTGGGAAGCCAGAGGGCAGCCCTGGCTGGGTGTTTCCTGGGAGTCAGCCTGTCTTCTGTGTCCTGAACCAAAAAGGGAAGTTGTTGAATCTGGAGTGATCTCCATGACCACTAGGTGTCACTCTTGGCCTTAAAAATAATCTATTACACCCCACCCCATTCCCACCCCCACCCACCTACACACCCGCCTCCTGTTAATTTTCCTCCTCCTGTCGCCTTTGGTTCTGGGCATTGAGCTTGGGAGGGATCAAATGTCTCGTATATTTCCAGTATGTGTCTCATATAGTTTTTAAATTCCTGGCATCAACAGTTGGAGCCATCAACAGAACACTTAGGCCTTTGCTTTCGGGTAAAGGGTGCTTGTGCAATTCCAATTTATTTTTAATTTTTACCTAACCATCGCATGATCAGAAAGGTATACTTATGGCCAAAATCTTCACAAAATGTTCAGGACCAAAAAGTAATAAATGTTTGTAAGTCAGCACATTTGGGATCGGTCATTGCAAGTCTCCTACGCTACCTTCTTCCTCAAGTTTTTGCTGTTAAAAAATTATTTTAAAAAATGCTGCCTCAGTCGGACCTGATATTCTAAAAGCAAGACAAGGGAGGGAAGTCTCTGACTTTACCTCCGCCAAGGTCTTCAATGGACAAAGCTAATGGACACTCCAGTTTAGCTTTTATCTTGTGGAGATCTCTGAGGGCATTTACTCTGTTGAATACTCTTCCCTTTTATAAACTCTCCCTGAACTTTTGTTCACAATTTTTTCCTGGTGTACTTTCTAGTTCTCCGGTTGTTTCTTCTCAGCTGTCTTTCTGGGCTCCCCTGCACCCATGGTATCTCACTGTTTCCTGGGGGTGCTGTCTTTGGCTTCTTTTTTTTCCTACTGTATACAATCTCCTAACCCATTGGTTCCAAATCCATACTGTAATCCACACCTCTGACTATTGTGATCTCCACCTAGGTGTCCCTAAGGACATTGCTTTAAAAAGTAGCTTTACTGGGATATTTTCATATGATAAAATTCATTTATTTTAGGTGCATAGTTTTGTGAATTTCGGTGACTGCCACCTCAATGAAGATATGGGTCTTAGAAAAATGTACTCTCTTTCACTCTGTAAAATTTCTTTCTCACATCTTAGCTTTGGTTTTCAGTATCCTCTAACCCTACAAATTTCCTTTTGGCCCTTTGCAGTTGGCCTCCTGCCCTGACCCTTATCTCCTGGCAACCATGGATCTGCTTTCTGTCCCGATGTTGCTTTGTGTTCTCTAGCAGTTATGAAAATAGAATCAAATGGTAGATAGTTTTTTGTGGTTGACTTCTTTTGCTTAATCTAATTATCACATGTACAAGAAACAAGCTGATCTCTTGCTCCAAGTTTCTCTTGTGATGGCGACTCTATTCGCCTTGATATTAAAGCCAGAAATCTGGGTATCATGCTACCCAGGCCCCTTCTTCTCATTCACCATCCCCCAACCCCCTGCCATGTGCAATTAGGCAGAAAGTCCTAGAGCTTTTTTTCTCTTCTATGTCTCTGAGTCTACCCTTCTCTTCATTTTCAAAGTTGCCGACTTAACTGAGGTTCCGTTTACTTCTTGCCTCTCCTAATTGGTCTTCATGCCTCCAGCCAGGACCTTTTCAACCTGCTCATCTCACAACTACCAGTGTGAACTTCTAAAACACAAATCTTACCCTACCACTCGCTTACTTCAATGGCTTCCCATGGCTTCTTAGCTTAGCAAATGCCACCCTCCATGATTTCATTCATTTCTACCTAAATCTCTACATCTTATTTTCCAGAACTTCCTCAAATGCAGCCTATGCTCAACTATTGCTTGTGATTTTCTCGCAAGGGCCATGCTTGCTCGTACCTCCATACCTTTGCAGATGCTGTCACCTAATGTGGTATGCTCCTTTCTTCTCTTTCATCTCGCTAACTCAAACTCCTTCTTTAAGAGACAGCCCACACAATCCCTCCTCTGCGGTGCCTTCCTAGCCACGGCCCCAGACTGTTAGGCGATCCTCCAAAGTGCTCTGTCTCCATCACCACATTCATCATGAGTCATATCAGATTGTATCAATCTATTTGGTGAGTTAGTAATCCATCTCCCCCACTAGACTCTTAAGTTCCTTGAGGAGTTTGTGTTCTATTTGACCTTGTAGCTTCTGTTCCCAGAATCGGGCCAGGCACATAGGTGGCATCTAATGAACGTCTTCTGAGTGATGGAGGGAGAATGGAGGCAGAGATCTAGAGCTTCATGAGGAGGGAGGGGCGAGGATCAGGAAGAGCTGGTGTCGAAAGCGAATGCCCCGTTTTATCCCGTCTCAGTCATAGGCAGATCTATCTGCCTGTTGTGAGAAGAATGAGGCTGGGAATGGGGGAGGAGAATCCGTGAAGGGGAATGAGTTTGGGAAGGCACGTTCACGTGTTCGGATCTCAGGTTCCAGCAGTGAAAGTGTCTGACTGAGGAGAGGTGACAGCTTTTTCATTTTTTAACCAAAAAGTTTGAAAAGATTTTAGGTGAGGAAAAGTCAAGAGAAAAGGAAAGAGAGCCTAAACGATGGCAAAAGCAACAAAAATGAGAGACGTAAACATTCTTAAATTTCTGCATGAGAGAGCAACAGTACCGAGTCCCAGACCGTGCTCTTTTGACAACCTCGCACAACTGGGTGGGGCACAAATGTCGTTTCTTACAGTGAACAGTGTTTTGCTGTTTTCACAGAACTTTTCCTGGGGTTGTCTCATTGTATCTGCACACCAAACCCAGGAAGAAAGTGTAGTTGATATGATGAATCCCACTGAGCCAGTGAGGAACGGGAGACTGAGAGAGTCTGGCTGACTTACTCATGCCACAGAGCTGCAACTCCTCTGTTAAAGCTTCTGTTTCTAAGGTGAGACCTTGGGCTGAGTTGCCAATATCAGGCGTGTTTAGAGATGATGTGCCTTGAGAAGACCTGTGGCTATTTGCAGACTATAATGAGGCAAGAGAGACCTGACAAAGAACATCCTCTGGCGGAAGCTACTGTAGGTTGGAGAGCAATCTCTGAGTCAATGAAATGTTAGAACAATTTAATATTAGATTAACAGGAGAACTGTGAGTTCCCTAAAGTCTTAATGTCTTCCAGTTGCACAGCTGGGGCAATTGGCCAAGGAAACTTTTGATTAGCTGGAGCTTTATGGGATGAAACATTTCCTGTGACAGTGCTGGATTTTTTTTTTCTCTTTAAAATGAAAGAAAAGAAATGATTCTCAAAAGGGATAGTTACAAAAGGAAGCATTTTTCTTTCCCCTCTTTAATAAATGTTCTTGTGTTAAATGATGTTGAATCTTAATACTATATTATCAATTGATCACAACATGAAACATGAAAGTTTTTGTTTTGAGTAGAAGATCAGCATTTTTCTTAGTCTATTAGAGCCTAGAGGTTAAGAGCACAGGCTCTGGCCTCACAGTATCTGGATTCAAATGTTGGCTGTTCCGCTTAATAGCTAGGACCTCCGGCAATTTGCTTATTCATTCTGTGACTTAGGTCTGTTCCTACCTCACCGGCTTACTTAAGTATTAACTGATATCAGTAGAAAGCACTTAGCATATTATTGGTAACCATGAGATAGTAATAACAGATTATATTTGCATGTCGCTGGTTTTAACTTTTTAAAAGCCCCTCCGTTTCATTCTTATAACAAACGAAATAGGCAGGATGGGGATTACTGTTGCTCTTTTGACAGAGAAGGAAACTGCAGCCCAGAAAGGTTAGGTGATTTGTGAAAGGTCATAGCACTAATAAAGCACAGCCTCCTCCTGGATGGCAGCTCAGCCTTTTTACAGAGATGGTAGAATTGGGAGTTATTGCTGGCAAGTGAAAAAATGGGTATGGTTGGGATCTTAGCCCCTCTTATATTCCCTGGTCAGGAGTTTGCCTTCATTGGACCCCAGATCTTAAGTAAGTGCCTGAACATCAGCTGAGGCACTACAGATTAGATTGCTGTGTGCCAAAGCCTACTCATTGATTTTAGAAGTGAAGCTTTTTTATTTTTATTGATTTCTTTTTGGGATTGTTTTGTATACATTTTATTCTCAAATTTTAACTGATTAGAGCTGGAGTCCATTCTAGTCTTTCGATAAATTTTCATTGAGTACCTACTGTGTGCCAGGAAGTGGGCTAAATGATTTCACATATATTTTCTTGTTTAATCCTCATAACTACCCTATGCATTATGGTAAATTGTCTCCATTTTACAAAAAATGGAAATAGAAGCTCACAGATGTTGAGTAATGAACCCAAACCTATTATGGACCATCACAAGAAATTACAGGCAAATCTCTCTTTGATAATGATACAAAAATCCCAACAAAATATTAGCAAACTGGTCCAGCAATACATAGAAAAGATAATATATCATGACCAAGTTGGATTTATATAGGAAATCCAGGTTGGATTAATGTTCAGAAATTAGCCTATGTAACTTACCAAATTAATACAATAATGGAGAAAAGTCATATGATCAGTTCAATAGATGAAGTACAACATTTGATAAAGTTCTATACTGATTCATGATTAAAAAACAAACAAAAACCTCTTAGCTACTAGGCGGAAAAAGAAACTTCCTTATTCAGATAACAGAATTTATAAAAATGTAATAAAACTTAACAGTAAACATATTTAATGGTGAAATTTTGAAAGTTTTCCTGATGAAATCAGGAAGGAGACAATAATACCCCAACACCACTTCTCTCCAACATTGGACATGGATGTCCTAGCCGGGAAATAAGTCAAGAAAAAAAGGCAAATGAATGGAAAGAAAGAAATAAAACTCTCATTTTTTGCAGATGACACAACTGTGCAAGGAGAAAGTTCAGAAGATTCCACAGATGTGGGATTCGAATTATTAGGTGAAATTGATAAGGTCCCTGGACACAAGGTCAGCAAGTTCAGTGGACAATAGCAACAAACAATGAGAAAATGGAAATTAACATACTAGTTGCAATAATGTAAAAAACATCAAATATGTATTAAGAACAAGTTTAAAGAAAGATATGCAAAACCTCTGTGTCAGGTCTCCCTCTTCAGTATGTAGAATTTCGTTTGATACTACTGTTTGCACGGAGGTACCTGACCCTTGTTTTCTGATGAGTCTGGTGCGCTCAGGAGAGCCTCTCTAGTTCTGTTATACTAATGGCAAAGCTTCTATTTTTCTCCCAAAGTAGGGAGGGGTAGTCACTTGGTTACTTGAGAGTGGGGCTCTTAGCTGCTTTCAGTCCTCTTCTTTTTAGCCCCATCCCTTGCCCCAGACATTTTAGTTTTCTGATTTTCCCCAATTAGGAGCTTTTCTGTGGTTCTGAGGTGCAAATTGGTTTGCTTCTTGATGACCTCTCTCTTCATTGCTTAGTTTTCAGCTTTGCTTAGCTCCGGCTTTCTCTATTAAGTTGGCTATCACTCCCATTTTCCAAAGTCTTGTTGCTATCTTTGTCAGCTGTCATCCTCTCTCTTTTTTTGTCCTTGTAGATTCACACTTAAAACAAACTTCTTTTACTCTCATTTTACTAGGGTGGCAGGAATGCATGGGTTTAATTTGCCATATTTAAGCAGAAGTTCCATGTGAAGTTATAAACAGCAACGTTACTAGACAGTGTTTGTTATGCTTGAGTCCTATACAAGCCACTGAACACCTACCACAGTTCACGTAGCTGCTCCCTCCCAGGCGTTTACTTGAGTTTGTTGCTGCCAGAAAAGGTGATCTCTGGGGCTCAATCCAGCCTGGAAAGCCCGTCTTGACATTGGGTCCCAGAGGGTGTTCCAAGCTGTGAGGATCCGGAGCTGACTGACAGGAAGGAGACTGCAATCCCCGAGTCCCCTATTCCCCACTTTATTCATGAGGTTGTCTTCTGGGGCTTGAAAGAGCACAGACCAGCTTGAATAATGCCATTAATTAAAGCACATTCTAATTGATTGGATAATCCCTGGGTAGTTTAAGGTTAGGGAGTTACGGGATAAAGGAAGCCGGAGTAGATGCAGAAATCTAGATAGAAAACTCTCTCTTCTCAGGCTCATCTCAACTCCAAGCACCTGATAGAAAAGATCTACTCCTGCTGCTTGCTGAGTGAGTGGCTCTTCTCCTTCCCTCTCCTTGCCTTGCTTCTACCCCCAAACAAATGTAGTGTCGCCTAACTGTGAGGTTGTGGAGCACAGTGATGAAGTGTGAGAATGAATGTCTGTATTCAAATTATGCTTCCACCCCCTTCCCGCTCTGTGACTTGGGGCAAGTTAACTTACCCCACCATGCCTCAGTTTCCTCATCTTCAAACTGTGTCAATAATGATATCCACCTCCTAGGGTTATTGTGAGAATTAAACATATTGGTATGTGAAAGTACTTAGAACTGTGCCAGCCACATAGTAAGCACTCGGTGCACATTAGCTGTTATTATTATGATGTGCTGTTCTCGGCAAGTGAAATTGAAAGACGTCATTACACTCAAGAGCTCACCATCTACATGAATAGGCAAGATGGACGAGTATTTGAGTGCATAGGACGCTGTGAGGCAAGGAGGGACGGCCACTAACTCAGTGGGGATTGGTTACTGGTGGTTGTGGGAGGGGAGTGTGGAGGGGACATTGGGACATTGTCCTAGAGCAGGTAGCGATTCTTGAGTTGAGCCACAGGGGGAGAGTATGAGTTAGCTATCACCAGAATGTAAGCACTGTGAGGTTGGGAACTTATTCCCAGTACCTAGAACCATACCTGCCACATAATAGGTGCTCAATAAATATTAGTTGAATGAATAAATGAATGATAAGCTGGAAGGGTGGCCTAGGGGAGTAAAGAATTCCAGACAGAAAAACAGTATATGGGAAAGCACAGGGCTCAGAGAGTACATAACATGTTGGGAGAAGTGTACGGGCACAGAATGGCAGGAGCTCAGGGTCTGTGTCAGAGAGTGGAGACCAGGGCGGAGGCAGGCTAAGGACCAGCAAGGATGCGGAAGATGCACTTCACGGGTCACAAAATGAATGAACTCATTTCAGTAGCACAATGTATCAGTTGCATTAACAATACCAAATAGTATCAATCGCGTTTACATTTTTATAATGCTTTCCACTCTATAAAGAAATAAAATACTTTCACATGTATCATCTCATTTAAGAATCACAATATCTTATGAAGTTGGTGATTTACCCATTTTATAGATAGGAACACTGAGGCTCAGAGAGGTTATTGGATTTCCAAAGGTTACTCAGTTAATAAGTTGCAAACCTGGGATTCAAACTAGGACTTTGGAGAGCATCGTGCTTCACTGGTTTTTCTTGTTGCTGTTGAAGAAACATAAGTTCATAATATGCTGAATAGTCTTAAAACAAGCACCCATGTAATTGTCACCTAGGTTAAGCAATAGAAACATTACTAGCAATCCCAGAAGGTCCCCCCCGCACCCCATTCTGGTCTCAACCCCTTTCCTCCCTCCAGAAGTAATCACTATCTTGACTTGTACAGTAATTAATTCATTGCTTTCCTTTCTAGTTGTAGCACCTATTAATGCAGATTTGTTTTTTGATCAATCAAATAGTCATTTATAATCTGGGCATTTTTCTATTAGCTTGTAAATTTCTTGAGGGACCATCTCTGTGGCTTAATGCATAATTCTTTTTAAAAATGTTTAGTGAGCATCTCTCAAGAACCCAGCACCTGGGTTCTGAAGAGCTAGATATACAAATAGGCCTGTCTTCAAGTTGGACCAACCTTATGGGCCCTGCTTTAACAGTTTGTATGATTTTTAATTAGAAGTGAAGAACAATAACAGCAACAATGTTCCCCAAGAGCTCTGGGATGCAACTACCCATTGTCATGTGGCTTTACCAGGTGTGCCTTCACCCTGCCTGCCTGGGCTGGCCTTCTCTGTTCTATGATGGAGAACAGGGCGCCTCGAACACCAGCTCCTCACTTTGACTACTTGGCATCATGTTGGCAATGGACATTTGTAGGTATTTATTACCTTTAGAAATACATTTGTTGTTCAGTGTTTCTCTAATTTGAAAATTTATAGGCTCCTGAGAATATATCTGCATATTTCCAGCTAGAGAGATCCTTCATTAAAAGTTAAGTATGTACTTGTAGTTCTGAGTAATAACTTGGTGTTAATATGATCAATGCCATGTCATAACACTAACATTGATTCTCATGGCAGTATTCAGTTATCAGTGGCCATCCATGAGAGACAGAGTAAACTTAGATTAGTTTTTTAAAAGGTTTTCATAAAAAATGAAAATAGAAAAAAAATTCTTACAGAAAGCTTCCAATTCCTGTGGGTATTACTACGACCTCAGTTTGAGAAACACTGACATACTTTGTCAAAGGAAAGGCATGAACTCCCATGTTGACTGGAATTATAGATAAACCCACGACCAGCCTGCTTTTGGATGCATCTTGATACCTTCAAAGTAGGCCTACCTTCCAGTTACGTTTAACACCTGTTGACTGCAGGGGACGCTGTGCTGGGGGTAGAGGGTGTGTGGCTTAGGGTTGCAAATTGTTCCTGGGAAATCTACGGGTAATTAATAGCATACTAAGTCAAGAGATCGGTCGTTGGGTCCCCAGCGGAATTTTATTTTAGATTCCCATTGAAGAACTGGGAGATGGTCAATTTTTCCAGTCTGATTGCCTGGTAAACCAAATGCTTTTGTGTTTGCTGTGTTTGTTATTTCTCTTACCGCTAGACAGCCTCACTCTGCCTGTTTGACCTATGTCTGTTCTAACATATGGAGCAGAGTTAATGATCTTGTGATGACTACTAGAAGGATCCTATCCAGAGTCATGGAATTTCAGAGGAGAACAGAAAGAACTATTAACATTTCTTAACTGGATTGTTGCAGCAGCCTCCTAACTTGTTCCCCTGCTGTCACTCTTCACCTGTTCCAATCCGTTTTCCATATGAATCATAGTGGCTTTCTGATGGTTTCCCTGGAAGCAGAGCCCGAGCTGGGATTTAGGGATGCTGGTGCTAGTGATTTATTGAAAGAGTGTTCTTGAGAGAAGGGCAATGAGGGACACAGGACATGGCAGGGGGAAAAAGCAAGGACATGATCTCAGCTAGTGTCCAGCTTCTGCTTGATCCCATGGATGCTCTGGGGTGGAAATGGCACCACACAGGTGGCCCTACCTTGGGATAAAGGGCCCAACCCTTTGAATCCCATGTCATTGGCTGTGGGCTCCCTGGGCTAGTGGAGGGTGGGCTCAGAGCAGTTCTTCAAATTAGAGGGCAGCTGTGAGCATTAGCAGCCAGCCCTCACAACACTGGGGATGGGTACTGTGCTAGAAAAGATGGTCTGGTGTGGACACCAGCTGTACACAGTACACTAGGCGAACTGAAAATGCAGATTTGATGCTGACAGGTTGTAAATCGACTTGCCTAGGAGCACACATCTATGCCTTTGCAGTTATAACCTGCCTGCATTCTTTAACGTTTAGCCTAGCTTACATGGGATTCGGTGATTTGCCCAAGGCCATAGAGTTTATAGTTCAAATGCTTCAGCTGAGATTAAGATTTTTGGGGTGCAGCAATACAAAAATAACAAAACATTTCTCATAATTCATGCAGGCTGGTGGTGAGACATCCTGGGACTGGCCTGGCCCTACTAGAGCTGACTAGTTATAGCACAGACTTCTGAAGAGGGTAACCTGTTAATGTCCAAAGGCTTTCTAATCCAGTAAATTGGACCCAATAGTGGGGTCGCCAGACAATGTCACTCTTATAGTCATGTGGACAATAGAATAATTCTGGAATAGGACACAAAGGGCCCAGGTGTCATCCCAAACTCTGGACCTGTGTTGACATAACTTATCTAAACCCCATTCACTGTAAGCCGTGGGACTTTAGATATGCCCTTGTCTCGGTCAGGGTTGGCTCGAGGACTGTGTAGGGCTGGACCTCAAAGACTGTGTTGAATAGGGGGTGGTGAGGCAGGGGCTAGCAGGGACTAAACTCTGAAACAGATCTTTAGTAAAAGATAATATTTCCAATTTAAGAAGCTTAGGTGAAGAGCTGAGTCCCAAGGGGAACTGTATTAGTTTGTTACAAACTAGTTGTTGCTTCATCTTGTTGAGAAGTAAGCTTTTTTCCTAAAGTCACTGAATGGTTTGAGGCTCTTCAGAACAATTATAGCTGTCACCTGGAAGCTGGTGCCCGATGAAAGGAGCGGTCCCTGTGGCCTGTATCCCCATGTGCTTTATTGACTGGCAAATATGGCGCAGGGAATTTCAAGCCTAATGATTGCTCAGCCAACTAGATCAAATCTTATTTCTAAAAGCTATTTTCTTTCAGAGCTAATATGTTTGTTCCTGACTCATTCTGATCAGTGGGGCATCGAGTTGTAAGGAACAGATTGGAAATTATTTTATTGATATTTTTTCTTTTTTATTTACCAAAGGTGTGAGTGAACTTCTCTACCCTGAGGGGTGTTGTTTAGATATGAGTGAAGCGAGGGACACTAGGTGGTTTGGGGAGAGTTGATTTGGAACCATCACAGCCTGACTTGCTGCCTGGGCATATAAACACTTGGGAAACTGCCTTGTGGAGCGTTAGAGCGACTTCCCTCTCCCGGCAAAAGGGCACAGTCACCTTTGCTTTCTGGTCCTGGCTGCAGTGATTGTCGGGAGCTCTGAACTGCCGGTGGAATGGGCGCCCAGCAGAGGGCCGGAGCCTCGCCAGCACCCTCATGATCCTGACGTGGGGCTCTGCAGGCTGCCCTCTCGGCTCAGCTCCTTTGGATTCCTCTGGCTCAGAGTCATTCTTTCCCCCCGGGCCGCCATCTTTCATCAGGAGGGAGAATGAGCAGAGTTATTGCTGTTGAATCCAGAAGAGCTTTCCTCAGTGTTCACAAGAGGGAGTTTTGGGTGAGGAACAGTTTTGTCTTCCTAGGGACTCTCCCTGTTTCCATTTCTAAATTGTTTTAAAAATTAACAGTGAAAATCACGTTTAGCATGTCTGTCTTTACATGGCCCTCTCTAGTGTTTGTTCCCCTAAGTGATTTCTAAAGCTATGCTAAGTGAAGACTTTATGTGCACTATAAGCAATCATTAATTACTTAGCATAGCACTGTGCCACTTATCTTTCATGCATTACTTCATTTAATCCACGGAAGAACTCCATAAATTAGGTTTCATAACTACCTCTAAGCTACACAACCAGGAAGTGTTGAAGTGGCAATTCACATAGAGGCGTACGTCCAGCACCTCAGGATCCACGCTCTTCGCTATGAAGCTGCAGTACCTCCTAGCTCCCTGAGGGTGAAGACAGACCTAATTAGTGAGCCTCCTGTGGGGGCTGGCTTCATGGTACAGTAGGACCCCCACACTCTTATTGTGGCCACCCCAAGGCCTTATTGTGGGGCCACTGCGGTGATCAGAGTTGGCAGCCCCACCAAAGTTCACTTCTAATTATTTCTACTACCCCATGTGATGCACCATTCGCTGAGAACAGGTGGTCGAAGACAACTCTTAGATGTCAGAGGAGGATGCACATTGGCCTACAAGGAGCACTTCATCATCTTGATGGAAGGAAGACAGTTCATTATCACGTTGGACTTGTGGATCACCTCTTGCTCAGACCCCAGAGTCTGGAAGTGCTAGAGCCCCTGGAACTAAGTGTTGAAAGAAGTACTCTGCTTTCCACGCCCTGGGTGCTCAGACCATGTTGAGCACCACAAGGGCATCTCTTCAATGCTATAAAAACGTTAAGATGTTACAGATGTACTCCATTAAGTTGAATCAGTATCCTATTAGCTTGTATGTGTTTGATGTGGCCTGTTAAGTTGATAAGCACCACCCATACCTCATATATAGGTAGAGACATAAAGATAATAAAGCAGTAGTTCTCAACCCTGGGTGCACATTAGAAGCACTTGTAAAGCATAGCGATGCCTGGGCCCTGCCTCAGACCAATTAAATTAGCATCTCTGGGCATGAGGTCCAAGCATCAGTGTGTTGTCAAAGCTCTCCGGGTGATTCTAATGTATCCAAGGCTGAGAACCACTGGACGGAAGCTAAGTCAGCTGTGAAACTGTGCTAATAAACTGTGCCCTAAGATAACTCTGATATATGAGGGAGCTTAAGTGTTAGTGTGCAATTTCATTGACCAGCTGAGAAGAGATCTTTGGTGGTGGCAGTCAGGTGACCCATAATGGTAGCTTTGTGGAAGCAACATAAGGAAAAGTTGAGAATGAGGGTTAAAATGATTGTCTGGCAGACAGTACTGCAGCGGCTTGAACTCTGGTGCAATAACTGGCTGAGACTGTGCAGGGGATGGAGTCAGGTGGCTATAGTCCCAGCCAGGTGGTGGGTAGCATTGGTGGTATTGTGTGAAGGTTTGGGGGTGTGGGGGTGCAGGCACATAAGGGTGTAGGAGCTGTTGGAATTATGGCAGTCTTATTGAGCAGGATCTCAAGCCTTGGAGATGTAAGGTAGTGGCAGCAGCCCAAGGCTGACAGCAATGGAGCTGGAGCTGGGAAGGATCAGAAATATGGGCCCTCGTGGGTTTCCAGGCAGGTCAGCCAGGCATGAAGACTTCTGTCTTACTAGCATCCTTGTCTTGAGCTTTTAACTACTTTGGGAAAGCATCTCTTAGGAACATTTAAAACTGCATGTGCAAGTTTATACAATGATAGCAAATTGAGGACATTGTAGAGGATGTGGTATTATTCAAAATGCTCGTTTGCATATTCTTCGTAATTTATTTATGTGCACCCTCTGTGCTACTCTCCCAACCCCCAACAAGAAGAACAATGCATTGTAATTAGCCCAGAATTACAGCCCAGGAGAAAGCAGACTTTTGGAAGACTCTTAGAGGGAAAACAGGAGAAAAAAAAACTTCTGTCCCTGAACCTACCTTGTGTCTTATGGAATCCTGACTTGTTCAAGTAGTCACAGACAAAGGAGCTGGAACAGTGCGGAGATGTGGCTGGGCCCCTTCTGCATATTAATGAGACTGGCCTTTGAAGCACCTGCTGAGCTTGAAAAATTCTAGGTCGGAGAGGCCTGGAGAGCATAAGGCAGACCTCATTGTCCTTTCATGACATGGTCCCATCTCCCATCACCACATCACCATAGCTCAGTGGGTGTCCCTTAAGGGACTCCAGTCCCTCCCCTTAAGGAATCCACAATCAAATGAAGTGGATGGAGGGTGCACACAACCATCTATAGGACGATGCAAGTTTGTTCAGTGAGGTAATACTTTCTCATAGCAATGCATCCTCACCATGTTATAAGAATTAATTAGCTAACATAAGCATAATGTGCAATCACAGGGAAGGTGTTAGTATTATTCAGATTGAGGATACTAAGCTATACGTCAGCTGCATTGCCATATTTTTCATGTCAGAACCTGATGTCTTATTCAGAATCACCTACACTTTAGAAACGAGGTGAAGGCTGCAAGAACAGAAAGTTCTTGAGCATTGTGCCAAGAAGATGCCCTTACAATATTTATACATGCTCTGGTTTAAACTAGCTCCTTAACTATAGTCGTCTTCCATGCCTCTCTCCTCCAAGCAAAATGATGAGACCAACTTTGACATATGGAAGAATTTCTGCAGTGCAAATTATTCTGGAGCAGAAAAACAAAACATGATTTGCAAATGCTGTCAAGGAAATGTTGCTTTACAAAGGCTATGAGCAGAACAGGGTACAGAGCAGTCTTTGAGGACTGTCTTGTGGCTGTGCGTGGCTGTGAATGAGGGGACCATGGTGATGTGTGTGCCAGGCACTCTACCCATGTTCTCCACCCAGATGTTTTTCTGTGACATTCACATAACCCCAGCATTGTCATTTTGAAATCCTCAAGAAATGAAACATTCTAGGAAACCAAATCCCTACACCTCTGTCTTCTATCATTTGTAGATAGCATGACACCTGGATATCAGTAAACACCTTGGGCATGCTCTCCCAAGAGCTGTCTATTTTTGGATGCCCTAGTGAATAGCCTTAAAAGCATCCTTCGAGGGAATGCTTGAATTATGAAAACCATCTCATTTTCCCCAGGCTCTTTTCGAGTGAATTTCTTCAGTCTTACTGAGTGGGAAATGGAGCAAAGGAGAAACAATGATGCTTTTATCTCACAGCACTTACAGATAGATGGACAATATGTGGGGGAAAGGAACCATTGCCTTGGCGACAACACCTCAACTGTTGTTGTACAACAGCACCGAAATAGCGACGAGTTACACTGTGGAACAATTTTGCTATAAACCACACAAGAAATAGAATACTGTAATGGGTAGTAGCATAGATTTTGAAATCTGACAAAATTGATTCTGTCACTTACTAGTCAGATGATTTTGAGTGAGGTACTTCTCTGTGCTGTAGTTTCCTTAGCTGTAAAATGGAGGATAGTAACAGTATCTACCTCAGAGTTGTTTTAAGGACTAAGTGTAATAATGCATGGAAACGGCTTTGGCACAGGGCATGGTACATTGTAAGCACTTGACAAATGTGAATCAAGTCCTACTGAAGATCTGAAGATAGTGAGCCTAGAGCATTTGCTTTGCCAGCTGATAAAATAAGTACTGTCATGTCTGTAGCCAGATGGGAGGTTATAATAGATAAATATTCATGTATGGCTGCAGCAGGGTTTTCATCTCCTGGTTTAAATGTGTTTCTTGATGACATGTAGTTGGGAGCTCTCCAAATTATGTAATAGATGCACAGAGAATGTTCCAAACATGTAAAACTACTGGTCAATTACTTGAAGCTATCTTCCCCCAAAGTCAGAGGGAAAACATCATCAAGAGTTAAAAAGAAATAAAAAGCCCTGTTAAACAAACCAGCTTCTTAATGGCTTCTTAGAAACGTGATTTTAATTTTTGTCAAATTAGTACATATGTATAATTTAAAAAATCAACTAATACTACAATGTTTACATTGAAATCTGTAGGTCCCTGTTCACCCATTTACTTTAGAGTTCCATAGGCAAAGACTTTGAACTCTTTACTTTTATTTTTTTCTATATATCTTTTATTTCTAGTGACATATACAATATATTGCTTTCAGTGAATTTTCAACTTTATATATTATTTATTGACATTCATTTCCTCAAATATCTGATGATTCTTGGCCAATCATTTATATTGAGTGGGACCCTAGAGAGTAGATTGGATTTCCCAAGAAGGGGAAGTAAATAAATCTGAAATCCACGATTGAAATGTACCTGTTGACTTACTTTTCATCTTCAAAAAACGTTGTTGATATCATTTTCTTTGTCTTTGTGAGCCTATATCCTTTTTATTCCTTTACTGTCATTTTAGTGAGGTTTGAGATGGAATCAGAAATAAATGCCAGGATTCCATCTACCTGGAGAACCTCATCCATAACTTGTCAATAGCCTTTGAGAGGCTATTAAATAACAATTAAAAAAAACAACAACCTAGCAATCAATTTAATCAGCAGTTTCTTCTGGGAAATGGGAATTTAATTAGAGTGAGGGGACTGGATTTTACTTCTCATGCTACATACTTTTTAATACATACATACACACACATATTTAAATCAAACCACTCATGATAAAAACAAGGACATTTCAAATAATTTAGTCATTTGCAGTAGTTGCTCAAAAATTATATTTATATCAGGGGATAAGATTGTGGTTAGGATTGAAATTTCCATTATTTCATTCCCATTTGATTTCTTCAAAGTTCTGAGAAAGAATTTTTTTAAGGTTATTTTTATGCCAGCTTAAAATGACTTTTGGGATGTTAAGATTTTTACTCAATTTGAACAAAAATTGATTAGGTCCCTGAAATGAAAGACAATATTTGTATTATGATGTCTTCTGGACTCTAACTACAGAATGACTGAATACATATTCCTAATGTACTGAAGAAAGTAAAATTAAAGCTTTGAGTAAGACATGAGAAGCAGTTTATCTGCTGCAAATGTCTTTGAGTCCAGAGTGAAAGGCATAAAGGCAGTAATATCAGCTGCAGTAACTCACTAAAAAACCCACAGAAGGTGAGAGTTAAAGCCAGGATTTGGACCCCTGTAGGTCTTGGTTTTAGCCACCACACTAAACACAGGAACCAAGTACCTTGGAACAAATCAGCGATCAGAGGATTTCATTCTGCCTGGGATGTGTGGGGAAAGCTTTATCAAAAAAAAGGGACATCTAGAGTGATAACAGTTTACTGCTCTCAGGGGCAGGGTTTACTTATGATTATTCACAGGCCTCTGTGAGTTTCAGAAGGAATGTATGTTTATAGGAGGTAAGGGACTTGCTGGCACTCTTTCTGTCCCTCTTACACATAAAGATATTCTTGACTTCCATGTAAGGAACGACTCAATTTAGAAACTTAAAATCACTGGACTACAAAGTTATAGTGACCAGGTCAGCATGGTATTGGAATAAGGATAGCCTTGTAACTAGCTAATTGGCATAGAATTGAGAGTCCTGGAACAGATCATCCTTATGTAGTCAGCCGATTTTCAAGAAAGGTGTCAAAGTAATTCAGTGGTGAAAGGATTGCCTTTCAATATGTGGTGCTGGAACAATTGGTTGTTCTTGCTGACACTCTTCTTTTTTCTCATTGTATTTGATAATGCTATTCTTGATATCCATAAGAGAAATGACTCTACTTAGGATCTTAAAATTACTGGACCACAATGGAATTAAATTACATATCAACACAGAGGAAATTTGAAAAACTCCCAAGTATGTGAAAATATAAATAACATACTCCTAAATAATCTGAGGATTAAAGAAGAAACCACATGGGAAATTAGAATGTACTTTTTTTTTTTAAATTGGGGAATTGGGTGATGGGAACAGTGCTGGGGAATTGGGGGAAGGGGAACAGACAAGTTGCTGTCCTTTTGCTCTTCAGTCTAGTTGTGGAGGACATCGCTTCACTGGCCCAAGTTGGCACCATCATTGCGCTCTTCCCAGGCGAGGCAGATCAGTCGCTGGCTTCTTGACGGCCGCTCACTGTGGCCGCTGGCCGCTCACGCTGGCTGCTGGCTACACACAGTAGCCCATGGTAACCCACTGCTACAGGGGCTGCAGCCTACGCTGTTGCCGGCGACTCACGGCAACCCAGCTCCAGGTTGAGCTGTTGCTCAGCATCTTAGCCGTGGAGGGCAGTGTCACTGGCCCTCATATGTGGAATCCGAACCGGGGCCCTCTGGTGTCCCAAGCCAGCTCTTAACCATCGCGCCACTCAGCCAGTCCAGAATGTATTTTGAACTGAATGAAAAATGAAAATGTAATGTATCAAAATGTATAAAATTTTGCTAAAGCAATGATTAGAAAGAAATTAATATCTTCAAGTGCCTTCATTAGAGGAACAGAAAGGTCTAAAATCAATGATCTAAGCTTCTACCTTAAGAAATAAAGGGAAAATTAAACCCAAAGAAAGGAAGGAAGAATAAGGATCAGAGAAATCAATGAAATATAAAACAGACAAGTAAAAATCATTGAAATCAAAAGCTCATTCTGTGAAAAGATCAATAATATCAATACAACTTTAGATTGGGAGAGAAAGATAGAGAGGGGAAGAGAGAGAGAGAGAGAGAGAGAGAGAGAGAGAGAGAAATATTACCACTATCAGAAATGAAACAGGGACATCACTGTAGATTTTACAAACACTGAAAGGATAATGAAGTAACAGTATGAAAAATTTTATGGCAACAAACTTAACAATTTTGATAAAATGGATAAATTTCTTAGAAGACACAAATTACCAAAGCTTGTTCATGAAGAAATAAACTGAATTGTTCCATATCTATTGAATATGCTGAATTCATAATTAAAAGCCACAAAACCTTCAAGCCTGGATAGTTTTATTAGTTAATTTTGTCAAACCTTTAATGAATAAATAATACTAATCTTATACAAACTCAGAAAATTGAAGAGGAAGGACCACTACCCAACACATTTTATGAGACCAATATTACCTTGATACCAAACCCAGAAAAGACATCACAAGAATAGAAAATCACAGACTAATATCCTTTATGAACATAGGTTTAAAAATCTTAAAGTATTAACAAACTAAATTAGCAATACATAAAAATGGTAGTATACCATGACCAAATAGAGGTTATCCTAGGGATACAAGGTTGGTTTAACATTATCAAATCAGTCAATGTATACACCATGTTATAAAATGAAGATTAAAACTCATTTAATTATCTAAATAGATACAGAAAATGCCTTTGAGAAAATTCAACACATTTATGACAAAAACCCTCAGCAAACTAGGAATAGAATGGAATCTCCTCAGTTTGAGAAAGGGCATCTATGAAAAACCTACAGCTAATGTGACACTTACTGGTGAATGTGTTCCACCAAAGATCAGGACTAAGGGAAGGAATCTGCTGTTATGACCTCTATTCAACATTGTAATGGAGGTCTTAGCCAGTTCAATAAGGCAAGAAAAAGAAACAAAAGACATAGCGATTTGAAAGGGAGAAATAAAACTTTATTTGAACACATCATTATCATGTTTATAGAATGTTCTAAGGGATATTTTAAAAAGTTGCTAGAACTAATAAGTGAATGTAGTAAGATTGTATGATGCAAGATTAATAAAACAAAATTAGCTGTACATTTATTTCTATGTACTAGCAAATAACAAACCAGAAATAAAATTTTACATATTCCATTCACAATAGCACAAAATACTCAGAAATAAATTTAACAAAATATTTACAAGACGTCTACTCTGAAAAATATAAAACATTGCTGAGAGAAATTAGAGAATACGTAAATAAATGGAGAGCTTTCCAGGTTCATTGACTGGAATACCCAATATTGTTAAAATGACTCTTCTCCCAAAATTGATGTGTAATTTCAATGTACTGCTAGTCAAAATCCTAGGAAGCTTTTTAAAAATTAGAAATTAATAAGCTGATTCTACAATCTTTATGGAAATACAAAGGATCCAGAAAAACCAAAACAATTAAAAATAAATTGAAGAAATTACATTTCCCCATTTCAAGAATTACTCTAAAGTTACAGTGATAAGGTTAGCATGTTGTTGGCATAGGATAGACTTGTAGATCTTTGGCACAGAACTGAGAGTTCTGGAACAGATCACCCTTATATGGTCAGTTGACTTTCAATAAAAGTATCAAGGTAATTCAATGATGAAAGGATAATCTTTTCAATATGTGATGCTGGAACACTTGGTTATTTATATGGAAAAAAGTGAACTTTGACCTTTACTTCAAGCCATACACACAAATTAATTAAAAATGAATTGAATGTTAAAATCATAGTATATTTATATGCAAATGTAAATCTTTCAGAATTTGAATTAGGCAAAGACTTCTTAGGACAAAAAAGCATAAACTGTAAAAGTAAGAAATTATAAGTTGGATTTTGTCAAAATTAAAAACTTCTCATAAAAACAATTAAGAAAATGAATGAAAAGGTATAGATTTGGAAAAATATTTGCAAAATATATATCTCATGAAGGACTTACATACAAAAAGTGCAAAGAATGCTTACAACTCATTAATAAGAGAAGACAAAAATTTTTAAAAATGGACAAAAGATTCAAACAGATATTTCACAAAAGAACATATACAAATGGCCAACAAGCATGTGAAAAGATGCTCAACATCATTAGTTATTAGGGAAATGCAAATAAAACCACAATGAGACTCCTAAGAGCAGTCTCCTAAGAGCAGCTGAACAGATTGGCGATAGTATAGTGTTGAAAATAATATGGAACAACTGAAATTCTCATTCTGCTAGTGGAAATGAAAAATGACATAGCTTTCTTTAAAACAGCGTGGCAGTTTTGTTTTTTTTTCCCTTGGCAGTTTTTTTTAAATAAATAAATTTTAAATATACACTTACCATATGACCCAACAGTTCTGCTTCCTGTCTATCCAGGAGGGGAAAAAAAATGACCACACCTGGAGGCATTATTTCTAACAGCCTATAATTAGAAATAACCCAATGCCAACTGATTAGTGATAAATAAAATATGGAATATCCATGCAATGGAATACAACTCAGCAATAAAAAGGAAAGAACTACTAATGCACATAACAACATGGATGAATCTTAACACCATCACAGTAAATGATGGTTTTAAAGACACAAAAGACTGTTGTATAATTCCATTTAGATGGAATTCTGGAAAATGCAAAACTATGGTTGCAGAAAGTAGGTCAGTGGTTGCCTAGTACCCTACTGCCAGGGATTGACTGCAAAATAGGTTCCTTTAAAAGGGAACTTTTAGAACTACAGACTCCAAGCACGTGAAATTATAAGTAATTCATACTTAAATAAAACATTAAAAAAAATACTGCAGAAAGCCACTTACACAATGGCTGTTTTTTTTTTTTTTCAGGACTCTTAAAAAGTGTTTTAGGTATGATGTCAGTGGGGTACTAGACTTATCAGAGGGATCACATTGTAAGGTATAAGTGTTTAATCACTAAGCTGTACACCTGAAATTAGTATAATATTGAATAGCAACTGTAATTAAAAAAATTTTTTTAAAAGTGTTTTAGCTCTAATTGCTTTCCTTCCTTTGTGGTGGCTTGAATTTTTGTGGCTCATTTACAGGACTTTTGATACTTGTGTATGTGAACTCTTAGGTGGAGTTGAGCAAATCTATCTTGGTGGTATTGGGGTAAAATGAGGCAAAAACTTGGACCGAGACTTGATTATTTTAAGAAACATTAAAAAATACACTAGTTTATGTCGGAAAAAATTGTCTGAAATTTTTGGCCAGAGTTCTTTCTAACAGAAATTTACGTGCTTGTTTATCTGCATTTTGGTAGATTCTACAGTGTCCTCCCCCCCCCCATGCCCTTGTTTAATGTGCTTGTGAAGAGAATGGTTCCCATCTGTCTCCACAAATGGCCACATCTTAAATTCTCAAGAGAAAATGTTGAGAATGTAAATTTTCCTTATTGAAGGCCAATATTTTGGCTACTCTGTTGATGATTATTTTTAGAGAATCTTCTAGAGGTCCAGGGTTCAACAGTGAGAAGAAGTCATCTTTTTGTGTCTTGGGCAAAGAAGAGTTGGAATAAAACAGGAGTTGGATTAATGCTTATGAGAAATATTACTTTTTGTCTTGATTTCTTTCAGTCTTTTTCTTTCTCTCTCTTTCTATTTTACTCCGGATCTTTTACACACACACACACACACACACACACACACACACACACACACACCTTCAAAACAGTTGTGACATTTGGAGCCAGAAATGAAGAGAGCAAAAAGGAGTTAAAAAAACTAAAGCATAACTTTAAGTATTTCCACTTCCAGGATTTTATTCTGAGAAAAAATTAAGTACATGAACACATTTAAGCTGTATGGTTTTCCGTCTCACTTTTATATGTAATAGTGAAAAACTGTAAACAATCTAAATGTCATATAGGGATTTTATTTAATAAACTACTGTAAGTTAATGGAATAGCATGCAACCATTAAAAACCATGCTGTAGAAGAATATTTACACTACATGGGTAAATGTTATTTTGCTAAGTACAGCATGGAGTTTGCTTCTATGACTGTGGTTGGTCCTGGCCGGGTCTGCTGTGGGACCAATAACCCTCTAAGAAACAGAAGACAAAATGTGTCACTGAGATACAATAAGAATTTTCTTACATAATTTTGGGATTGACCCATGAGTGCTGGCAACCCCAATGCCAAGGGCCCTCTATCACTTGCTTCTTAAAATGCAGTCCATGAACCAACAGCATCCTGTCACCTGACTTGTTAGACAAGAAGAATCTTGGTCCCCAGACCTACTGAATCAGAATTTGCATTTTAGCAAGAGCCCCAGGTGGTTCTTATGCACATTTAAGTTTGAGAAGGCTTACTCTGACCTTGACTCTGTGAGGGTGCACACACTACATAACTTTGGGTGCCCTCGGTCTTGTGAATAACTTTGCATTGCTTGATTTGCTGGTTTGGGCGTCAGTCTCAGTGAAAACATGAATGGAGCTCAAGCCACTATTCTCTCCCATCTTTGTGCCCTCGGTCTTGCGAATAACTTTGCATTGCTTGATTTGCTGGTTTGGGCGTCAGTCTCAGTGAAAACATGAATGGAGCTCAAGCCACTATTCTCTCCCATCTTTGAACCAAACTAGCCTTAGTCGTCTAGACTAACTAGTTCATATATGATTCTAGATTAACAATTAATAAAATGTGTCCACTGGAACACTAGTTCACGCATTTTCTCAATTGCCATTTATTAAACCATGACTGTATACCCAGTTCTAATATAGGCACTGGCACTACTGCAGGGAACCACACAAAATCTGTGCTCTCATGGGGCTTATGATCTAGTTGTAAAAGGTATGAGCAAATTAAATAAGAGATAAGAGGGATTTGTGACCAGATATAGCTATTAACCAGAGTTTCTCACATGCTTAGATATATTAGTGTACATTATTATAAGTTACCATGGGGGTGGAGAGGGTAGGGTGGGCAGAGGTTGAGGAAATGTGATGCAGCATTTTAAAAATCCGTTTGACAGTGGAGTGGAGCCTCTTTATTAAGGAGATTCTGGCAGGATTCGTGGTCTGCAGAAAATGCTTTGACAAATGTAATTCCAAGATCGTTAAGAGTGAGATGGTTTCTCGTTGTTATTGTTATGCAGGAGCTCATTAGGGTAGAAATACATTTTTCATAAAATTCAGAGATATTTATTTCTTCTCTCCTTTACCTTCAAGTAATGATACTTTATACTCATTTAACAACTAACTTCACTGAAGCTTACAACACACTGACATCACCCCATAATGATGGTAAGACCAAATGACGTGCGAGAGGCTGGTATCTTCACCCACATGTAATAGATGAGAAAATGATGAAAGAAGGAGAAAAAATATTGAGATAATAACTATAATATAGAGTGGCAGCCAGAATTCTTGGGTGGGCCCCACAGCCTTCACCCCTCATGGTACTGCTGTGATTATGTGTCTTACATGGCAAAAGGGATTTTGCAGATATAATTAACATTACTAGTCAGTTTGCCTTAAGATTATCTGGGTAGGCCTCACATGAGCTCTTTTAAAAGCAGAGTTTTCTCTGCCCAGATACCTTGATTTCAGCCTGTTCTCCTGAGCAGAGAACCCAGCCATGCTGGCCTGGACTTTGGATCTGCAGAACTGGGTACCTTGTTTTAAGCTGCCAAGTTTGGCAGTTTGTTTCACAGCAATAGAAAATGGAAACACAGAGCTAGAAAGGGATCATGCATCTTATTTGACAAACTAAGGAAGTGAAGCCTGTGGTTTGCCTAATGTGAGTGTCTTAAGAGGGTGTCAGAAGCTACTTCTTGAGGCCATTTCCAACTTTAAGATGCAACAGTTTTAACATTCACTTCTTCTCCTGGGAACTTAACTAGCAGAGTGTTTTCGTTACTCACATGGTGTGCCTTAGACACAGCTACTCTCTGCAAAGAGCTCGCAGCAACCAGGTGCACAGAGCCAGCGTGTGCGCAGTGCTGTACAGAGCTGTGCACAGAAAGAGGCGTGGCCTCTGCATCCTCTTTGTGGACACATGTATGCTTCCTCTTAGGATTTCGGTGGTACGTGATAGTATGAAATGCTGCTATTACCTGCGAAGATTTCCAGGGTGAATTCACGGACTTCAGGCTGGGAACTGCTGCTCTGTTTATTGATGAGGAAACCGACTGCAGGAAAGGGGTTATGATTCGCCGAAAGTCACAATGTGCAACAGTTCAGAACCTGTTTATGAACTTAGACCCACTGACTCCAGGACAGAATTTCTTCTGCTATACTTCCTTTTATTCTCTCCCTAAAAGGAAGCCTATCTCTTCCCCTCATCTGTAAAACTCGACAAAAGACAGCAGAGGAAAATTAGGCAGTTCAATGAATTTTATTCAGCAATTCAATGAATGGGCAGCATCCAATCTAGCAGACAGAAAGGAGCTCTGAAGAGCTCTACAAGGTGAGAGGTTTTCATAGACCCAGGTGAGCAGGTACAAGCAAGTTACACTGGTCATTTGCTGAGGGGTTAAAGCAGGGTTACTTTCATTGTATAGGGCAAGGGGAAGGCTTACAGCCACGGGTAACTTGTGCTGTGATGGGTGGACCTAGGCCTGCATTTTCCGGGAGAGCTGAGCATAGAAACTTAGTGAAGTTCTGGTTTGCTGACTTGGGGCTTAGCATGAGCAACTCCATCTTACGCCTAATCTGGCCACAGGACAAAAACCTCTAGTCCAGAATTGTTCCATTTCAAGGAAGAGAGACTCATTCACACAAGTTCAAGTCCTAGAAAAGCTCCTGATAATGGAGCTTGGCTTCTCACTGGGCTCAGAGGAACCAAATGCTGTCAGCCTATTCTATTCTCTGTCCCCAGGGCTGCAGGGGCCACTTTCTCTGCCCTTCTGAGCATCTGTTCCTATATCTGTTTACCCAGAGTCCATCCTGGCCTCCACGAGGTGGAGCCTCTTAACCTCAACAACACCTAGCTTAGTTCCTGGTGGCTCAGTCTTTGATTGTCCTTATTTGGTATTGCTGGTTGTTGGGGGTGGGGGTGGGATTGAGGCACCTGGAATCAGGTGTCTGCTCCTGGCCTGTGGGTGGTGCAGAATCTTTAAGAAGCCTGTTATGGAGATCACTATTACAAGTGCCAAGTGAGTGTGGCTGTTGTCAGCTTGGTGCTGCTCTTTTAAGAAACTGCCTCTGCCCTGGCAAAATACACCATATTATAAAGATCCCATTCGGTTCCCTCTGTTCTCTATAAATCCTGTTATCCAAAGACCGTTTATGTCATTTCTTTTGTCACCTAATCTTTAATTCAGCTCTTTCACCCTTCAGCTGTTTGTCATTGATGCTTTTGTCTTCGTTTCTTGGATTAGAATATCTGGAGGGCCTACCAGATCATACGTTTATTTCATGGTTCTAAATGGTGTCTGGAACCTCCCCTTTCTTCATGTGTTCAAAGATAGCCCCAACCTTGGTGTGTCCTGGCTTCAAGGGCAAAGGGCCAAGCTGCCATGGCTGGAAGAATGGTGACCAGAGGAGATGATGCTAGTGATATTTTTTCCAAGGGCCCAACTGCTTGGCTGATGTATGCCAGGTGATGTCCATGAACATGGCGACTGCCTGGGCTCCAGGCCACATTCAGCCCTCGAACTCTTCCTGTGATTCACTCTCACTGGGGGCAATTAAATTACTACAATCAGAATAAGGTACTAGTACTTGACCCTGAACTTAAGTAGGTTTCCTAGCCTAGGAACTTCATTAACTGGAGGGAGAATCAGTGACAGGCTCTTTTTGACCCAGTGCTTCCTACCTAGGGCTCCTCCCTGGGCCATACCACCCAAGATCAATAGCTTCTGCCATCTTGGAATGGACATAAAAATTGCTTTTTGTTGTTATGCATTCCAGATATTTATTCCTCCCCTCTACAACCGAGACCTATATCCTTTATGTCAAGGTGATTGTTATCTGGCCTTTGGAAGATGGAAAACGATTAATGACAGCAATTTAGGAAAGTCTGCCTTTGGTAAGCTAATAGCTATGACGCTCTTGGACTCCTCATCTGTCTTCAGGGACATATATATTGCCATTCTATGTTTGCTTGCTTAATTGTATCACTAAGCAACCCAATTTATTGTGTCAGAATGTTCTTTTGCTTTCTTTGTTTCACGTTCACAACTTTCCTCAATTCCATCAACTCCTCAAAACATTTCCTGCTAAGAATTCAGTTTGATTACTGTAGATTAAATGTCTGGGTTTGGCTTCAGAAGATTTGGGTTCTAAGTCTTGTTTGGCTGATAACCCAGTGTGAGCTTGGGCAAGTCACCCTGAGGAGGATGAAGATAACAGCCTTGGCTATCTCTTGGCATCGAAAGAGAAGACTTAGCAGAAGTCACTTTACTTTTATGAGTCAGTGCCCTCATTTTCAGGAGTGGGCATAGTTGTTATGTAAACAGTAGCTTTGGAGCAGACAGATGTGGATTCAAATCCCAACAGAAGCCCTGATTAGCCATTGGTCTTGGGCCAGTTTGTGAGTCTTATTTTCTTTTTCATCTGAAAGTAGGGAGAGTATATTACCTGTTGCATTATGTTGGGGTTCAATGAGGTGATTTAGATAAAACAACATGCATTATGTTGCAGCCTCTACCCCACTCACTAGCACTTCCTGTCCCCATGACTCACCTCTATTTTTTCATAGTATTTGTCAGTTTTTAGATTTGATATAAGTTATTTATTTTGTTTCATATGTATCTTCTTCCATAAGTACCACAGGGACAGTTTGTTGTTCACTTTGTTTACTCTGGCATCCCCAGTGCCTAAAACAGTATCTGGCATTTAATAAGCATTCCATAAAAACTTGTAGAGTGAATGTTAAATGAATGTGATTCTTGTGGAAGAATAAAAGTAAAAAAAAAAAAAAGTAAAAAAAAAGACATTTTTTGGTAAAGGGCCAGATAGTACATATTTTAAGCTTTTCAGGCCAGACAGTCCCTGTCATAACAACTCAACTTGGTTTCGTAATGTGAAAGCAGCCCCATAGATAATACATAAACAAATGGGTGTTGGGGTGTACCTATAAAATTTCATTTACAAAAAAAGAGACCTTGTGCTAGATTTGGTCCACGGGCTACAGTTTGTCCCTGCTATAGACCCATTTAGTAGCTCTGGGTTCTGATTTGCCATTCCTCTAAATCATTATTTCAGGAACAGCCCCGGCTTGGCCTCCTGTGGTGAGGAAACAGGAAAGTCCATCCTGGATAGCCTTCCTTTGTCCACCAGATGCAATGTCTCCTTCTCCACACTGTCTGGTCCTAAGAGGCTGACGCCGGTTGGCTTTATCCAGTCCCTTTGCCCTCTGGCTTCTGGTTGATTTCAGTGCCTTGGAGACAATGGCAGGAATTCAGAGCATGGGAGGAGAGTTGGGGTGCTTATTCCTGCTCCCTCCCTGCTGGCAGCGGTTTGGGGAGACTGAGTTCCTTTCCAATAGCCCCAGCTCTTTGCTGCTTCCAGTCCCACTGTTTTTAGACCCAGGACACTTTTTCATTTTTTGGCGCACTCTCTTAGCTCTTTTCATACTTTTGTAAACAGCGCCTTCATTAAACTTGCTTTTCTTACCCTCTTTAGAAGGGGCCATCTGTTTTCTGCCAGGTCCCTGACTCACGCATTGTCCAAAGGAAGAAACACATAGTGGGAGCCAACTGCGACCCCTTTCATACCCCATCCGTGACCGCCTGGGGTCCCAACCCTGCAGCAGCAGCTTCAGAGCCCTGTGTTTGGTTGAGACTTTGTTTTTCTCTTTTACTGACAGGAAGGGCAGATAAAAGAGGAAATGCCTGGTTGACAAAGAAGTGAGAGATTCTACTTGTTTCTCAAATTCATAAAAAACGAGAAATGGTGTCAGAATCTTTCAGTTCTAGACTCAGCCTTTTCACTTTTTGGACAAATCACTTAACTTCTTTGAGCCTCAGATTATTTATCTTTAAAAGAGTATAATAATCCCTGCTACGTAAATTTGTATATTTGATACGATTACAACGTAATAAAGAGGGAAACCTAACAAAACTAATTCATAGAACTTGAAATCCCATTTCAAAATCTTAAGCATGAAAATTTACAGGTAGTTTTTTCCCTTCCTTTATTTTCCAAATTTAATAAATAAGTGATCATTACTTTTATTATGAGGAAAAATGAACAACATAGGCTCTATCAACTGCACAAAGTGGCTCAAGAAGTAGAACAAATGTTATATTCAAATGCACTTTGAAAACTGCAAAGTGCCACGAGGTTTAGAATTATTGTCATGAATTTACTCTGTGGGTGTGAAACACTGTGGTTCAGTCGGTCTCCCTTTGTTTGTCCAGAGGCAGCTCTTTTTGCCAGGCCTTTTATTCTTGGGTCCCCAAATCTCAAGGAGGACAGTACTGGAGGGTGGCAGAGACCCTGACGCTCTATTTCACTTTTGCTGCGGTACTCCTCACCCTGCAGGCTGACCCTTTCCTTTGGTCTGTCCTGACGTCTGCATCAGTTATTCCACCAATGGCCTAAGGGATTTCCAGAAGCACCTTCCATAGGTCTTTTGCCTTCTGCGTGAGCTGAGATCCTGCTAGACAGAAGGAGCAGGCACCAGCCTCTCCTCAACACCACATTTCTTTGCCTGAACTCCGCCCATGCATGCACACGCCTTGGCCCTCGAGCCTCTAAGGGAGGGTGAGAGAATGGGGCACTGTGGGCATTTTTCATTGACCCTTTTTTCTTATACTTTTTTGGATGAAACTTTTTCTTTCTGTACTACATGGTTTTCCAGTATTTGCCCTCATTTATACCTCCCAAAGAAATGACTTTCATATAGGTGGCCCTTGGAACAGACTTTTTCATTATACACTCACGTATGGGTAAAGTAGAAGTTCCATTTTCCCCTTTTCTCAAAGTCAGTCACTGTCATGAAATGATTTTGGGTTTATCTTTGATATTACTGTAATGTCCTGATTTAGAAGTGATTGATCACATTTGTGTTTGTTTGATTGTTGCCATGAACAATTTAAAAGTTTTTGTTGACATGGACCATGCATCCAGAAGTTGTACAAATGCCAAGTTACAGCTTGACCAAGAGTAGTGTGTGAGGGTGGTGGTGCTGGGAGCAGTCGACCAGGCTTCAGGAAGTAAGGGTTTCCTGTTTGTAGATAATTTAAAAACAAGAGAAAAGCAGTCAGCCTGGTTTTTAATTATCATTATGCACTGGATATTCTAAACAGTGCCAATGATAAAATAGTCATCCCTGCTGGGCGGACCACTCCCATGGCGCTCCTACTTTGGTATGTTTCTTCAGCTTGATAAGTATCCCCCAGTGAACACATCCACAAGCCACTACCCCTATCTAGAAATGGACCAGCATCCTGGAAGACTCACCTGTAAAACCAGAGTTTCTGAATATGTGTTTTAATCTTATGTAAAAGGAATCACATAGTATGTAGTTTTTCAAGTCTGACTTCTTTTGTCCACCGTCGTGTCTGTAAAATTCATCCATATTGTGTATAGCAGCAGTAGTTTGTTAATTTCTGTTGTATTTCACTGTATGAATATACCAAAATGTACTTATCTGTTTTTTGATTCATTAACATTAGAGTAGATTCTGTTTTGAGGACGAGTCTGCTGGGAATGTTTTTTTTTTACATGTCTTATGGTGCATATGTGTAGGCGTTTCTACTGGGCATATGCCTAGAAGTGGAAGTGCTCAGTCATAGATTATGTGTATGCGTATGTTCAACTTTAGTAGATATTGTCACTTTCTTAAAATGGTTATGACAGTATATACCCCCACCAGCAATGTATAAGAGGTTCAGGTACTTCACATGCTCATCAACAATTGATGTAGTGAACTTCTCAAGTTTTAACCATTCGAGAAGCATAGTTGATATCATATTGTGGTTTTAATATGCATTTCCTTGATCTCTAATGAGTTTAAGAAACTTTTATATATTTATTGGCCATTTGGATATCTCCTTTGTGAAGTGCCTACTCAAGTCTTTTGCTCCATTTTTTGAGTTGTCTGTATAATTGGTTTGCAAAAGTTATTTATACAGTGTGGATGAGCTCATTTTTAAAAAGTTATATATAATGCCTTTTCTTCTATCAATGTTGTGTTTTAAAGCATAGCAGTTCCTAATTTCAATGTAGAACAATATATCAATTTTTTCATTATAGTTAGTGGAATTTGTGTCTTAAGAAATCTTTGCCTACCACTAAGGTTAACTCCTATGTTATGGTCTAGAAGCTTTATTGTTTTGCCTTTTGTATTTAGATCTATAATCCACCTGGAGTATGGTGTGAGATAGGGGTCAACTTTTTTCCATGTGAATATCCAGTTGACCCAGTAATTGTAAAGTGATGATAGTAACCTACCTAATTTTTCTCTGTGTCTCTGAGGAAAAACTGAACAATTCACAATTAAATGCAATGTTTGCTGTAGGATTTTTGGTAGTCATCCTTTATCAGATAAAGAAGGTTCCCTTCTGCTGTTAGCTAATAAGTTAGTTTTTTTCTTTTAAATCATGAATTGATGTTCATCAGATGGCTTTTCCTCATTTATTAAACTGATTATACTTTTTCATTATTTTCTGTTAAATTAGAAAATTACACTGATAGATTTTTCTAAATGTGAAACCAGCCTTCCTATTTACAATAAAACTAACTTGGTCTTAATGTCATATGTTCTTATTGTGTATTGTATTTTAGTTGTTCAGTGCTTGTGGATCCTGTCCCCATGCCCTTGAGGACAGGGGTTGGACACCCCTCACCCCTCAAGTGCTGAGCCCTTAGGACATGCCCAATGAATTCTTGTGGAGGTGAAGTGCTGTTAATCCAGTTATTTTTCCTTCCTGAGATTCTCCCAGTGGCTAATGAGCAGCTCAGGAATGCTAACGAAGGGCTTCCTTTGGTTGTCTCTTGTGAGTCAGCAAATGAGCTCTGTAACTTGGAGAGCCAGAAGTTAATTAGTGACCCAGTATAGACAGACACTGATGGAAATAAGGGAATTTTGCTTTGTCAGAGTGGAGTACTAAGGAGCTTTGAAGGTAAAGCAGTATTGGGGATGTGAGGTGAAAAGCAAATGGAGACCAGAGCTAGGGTTTATAAATAAATGTTAATCCTGAAGCTCTGTAAAGGAAACCAGGAGAGGCCAGAACACGGGACCTACACAGGAAAAGGAGTGGGTCTAACATCTGGGGATTGCCAACGTCAGAGGAGCTGTTGATTCACATCTCTCTCATAGCAGAATAGAAGCGAGAAATGCAGGAGATGTGTGCGCACAGTGCGAACAGCTGAAGCAGTCGATGATGGATGAGGGATTTTAGGGGTCTTATGCTCCTTGTTCATTTTTCTTTGAGACAGGATGGAAAATCTAAAACCGCATCTACTTACGAGTTTACTACAATAACCCAATGGATAAATAATTTGCCTGGCAATACCATGGATAACGTTCTCTAATTGAAGTCAAATAGACTGTAGACATCAAGCAAAGATGAAAGATTGGGGCCTTCCTTGTCGAGCTGCATAAGTGATGTCAACCGTAAGTTCTGGACTCGAACATGCTGGGCGTGCTCATGATCCTGGAAAGGCAACTTCAGCCAGGAAGAGTATCGCTCCCTTGGCGTAGGTAGATATCTAATTAGGTCAGGAGAAATGCCAAAAAGCAACCTATTGAAAGCTACACTATGGCACGACACCATGAGTAAAATATGCAAAATGCCACCGAGGCAGAAATAAGAAAGCCTGTAGAACAGGTGCAGCATAAAACTAACCTGCAGGGAAATTTAGTTATGTTTCCTCTTGAAATGGGTTTAATTCCCCGCCCCCTGCTCCCCCACCTCCACCCCATGTAGAAGCTCTGGACCCTTTACCATTTGAGACCCAGAAATAGATGCTCCCATCTTCTCCCCACCCAGATCTTAATAGTAGGCTGAAGATGGAAAGGGGGCTCCCGATTCTTCCACGTCCAGGTCAGGTGTTCCAGCCATTCTGTGTTCACCAGGAAACGGTGCAGAATGGAAGAGCGACATATCAAACTCCTGCCCAGTTTAAATCAGTTCTTTGGAAATTTAACCATTTGAATGAAATGCTCCTAATTTTCCATACTCATTTCTTATTGCAACAGTAATAACACCACACGGATGCCAGAGGAGGCCTTTGTAGCCTGCAGAAGGCCAAGCCTGTAGTCATGATTTCTGTGGGCTCTGGTGGGCCCTGCCATGGTCCTAAGCTGCCCTGGAATGGTCCGGTGGGAAATGTAGCCTCATTACACACTCGACACCCTGCTTGTGCAAAGGTGTTTGATTAGTTAGTGATTTTCTGCAGATATGAGGACTAGCGGGAAGGAGTGCGCTGGGGGCTGTTGTATTCTGTCACAGCCTCTGGCCCGCTCTCTGGCCTCTGCTCTCCTCTCTTCTTCCTGCTCCTCTTTGCGTTTTCTTTTAGAAATCGTTGCTCTTGTCTTGTGCAGAGACGTTTCACCCCCTTCCCTGAGCCCCCGGTACCAATAATGTCCATGCCCTCCAGGTAGTGCGTTCGGAGGAGCTTCTCGGGGAAGTTTTCTTACAAAGGAGTCCTCTCCCAAGAGATTCAGCGCCAGCGCTGTTTAGACCCTTCGAAGTCAGTGTCGTTTAGCCCCATTGTACACTGGAGGAGACTGAGGCTTGGGATGAGTTGCTTCACGCAACAGGCCAGGATCCTGAAAGAGGTTGCTTGACTCCCAATCTCAGGCTGCTTCTACTACTCCAGGCTGCTTTTAAGGCCCCTTCGAAGGATTTCAGAGCCCTTCATCTACGTCATCTCTCCTGTGGTCAGTTGGAAGAGGGTACACTTTGTCGGCCTTCATACCATGTGGTTGCATAGTGTTTTTGCCCATGAAGTCTGCCCATAACCCCTGTGAGTAACCCCATTTTAAAAAAGAGGAAGTTACAGTTCGGAGAGGGAAGTGGCTTGGCTGAAGTCCCACCACTGGTAAGGAGCAGACCTGAGTCTCAAACCCAGACTCCTGCCTCCAAATGGTGGAAACACAAAGTGAAGGGCTTGCCTGAGGTTTGTAGAATCCTGGCGATTTCCACTTGGTTTTTCAAGCTAGGTTTTTAGCTCAGACCAGAAAGGATAATTAGCTCAGTCACAGATGCACAGCTCAGGTCTAAGTCTGTGTCATCTTCAGAAGCAATGGAGAACATGGAACCTCCCTGGGCAGGCCAGAGGAGACCCGGAATGGCCGGGCCGTCACGTTTATTTTCTTCCCTCCCCTTGGCTTTTTGTGGAGCTGGGCCTACCATTAACCAGGCTGTGAAGCAAAGGAAATAAAATGCTGCCTTGGAAAGTACTCATGTTTATTTAAAATTGAAAAAAAAAACCACACAAAAAAACCCATCTCAGGAAAGACCGAAACATGTTTCCAATATACTGGATTTGGTGATCTCGCTGTGAACAAGGGGATGTAGTCATTTAAAATGAAAGTTTAGATATTTGGCTTTGGACTTTGTTTGATGAATCAATTGTCCTGGGAGGAGGCCCCACCAGTAGCAATGGTGAGGCTTCCTTTATCTTCTGTCTGTACATTCTGAGGTGCTTGTGAATTGCTCTGATTGTTCGATGTCAGTGTTTCACAAGAGCAGGGGAAGGGACAGAGTCAGAGAAGTCCAACATGTCCTCAGTGTACGGGATTGAACAAAGCTTTTCATCTGAGCAGGGGAGCCCTGGGTCTCTCTCTTTAGACGTGACCAGTAGACCACCCTCCCTGCAAATACTCCAGCCCAGTGGCTTTTGCCTCTGATGGTATCAATCAGGAACATAACCCTTATTTAACCAGGAGCAAAGACGAAGGCATCGCTCAGACAGTAGAACAGAATGCAGGAGAGTAGGAAGCAGAGGATATTATTATTGTTCTCTAGGGCAGCTCATGGAGGAGAAAACCTGGCAATGAGTGCACAGGAAGCAGTAACTGGTGGATATAATCCCGGCAATAGGAACACTGGGACATATTGTTCAGTACTTTCAGTTGAATTGCAAAATGAAATCTCAGAGGACAGGGGACCCCTGTTTCTATGAACTCATGCCCTCCCCTACTTTGCACTGCAGTGTTCACAACAGAGTGCTCTTTCACCCTGCTTCCAAATGAATGTCCCACAGGCGCAGTCCTGATTGTGTGTCCCCCTCTTGTTTAGGAATCGGCAGGGGCTCCCTCTTGTCTACAGAGTAGCATTAGCTCGGCATTCAAGTTTGCTTTTCCATCCTCTCCGTGACTTGTCCACCTCTGGTTTTTCTGCCTATCGGACATGCTTCCCTTCTCGGACCCTGTGTTTCAGCCCGATGGAGCCACTGTGTTCACTGCACCTGCTTTCCCTCCTTTTTCAGTTCCTGCCCTTCCTTTTTTTCCTTCCCGAAAAGCCCTAAATTCCATCTTTGCATGCTACCATTCTTCCCATGATTTTAGAGGCCTGCTGAAATGACACCTCCTTCTTTGATACCTCTCCCCCTTCTTCCTCCTCTGGGCTTCCACAGTACTGTATCTTTCTTACCATAATACCTGTCACCTTCTACTTTGTATTATACTTGCTTGGTAGGTTTCTTTTATTTTCTGCATGCCTTACCTTATATGTTCTTTGAAAGCAAGGGTAAATGATTCATGTATCTACTCGGGGGTCAGGCTGGATGCCTTGGGAAGAGTAGGCAACCAAAAATGTTCGACAGATGAATGAATGAATGAATGAATGAATGAATGAATAAGAGGTTTATTGAGGCAAGGATTAGCAGCCTTTGGCCCAGGTTGACACCCAATGGTTGCATCTATCCATTCTTTCCTTCCTTCTCTATTGCCCCCGTTTGCTTTTTCCTCTACTCTCTACCTTTTTCTTTTCCTCTTTTTCATTTCACCTGTCCCCAAGCCTTGGTCTTTAAACAGCTCTGCTGGGCATACCCCATCTCTCCAGGTGCTGATCCCTGCTACAGGGGGAATTTTCCATGGTCTGAAGCAACTTTTAAAGAAGAAGAAGAACAAAGAAATTGTAAACTCAGCATGACCTGGTATCAGGGAAATGGGGACTTTTTTCCATATGATGCTTATTTGCTTTGGAGATTACTATTTGAAAATATGCATTCATGAAGTGTTCCAGTCTCTCCTCTGGGAAGCAACAATTGCTCTTTCCTGGCCAATGTCTTTGCTTATCTCCAGTGGAGGGTTAAATATGGAGGAGGCGTGTGGGCCCAGCACTGAGGAGCAGCCAAGCTAAGGATCTTAGCAAGCTTAGCAAGGATCTTCTTGCTAAGATCCCTTGACAAACCCCACCTCCCGGTGTGGCCAAGATTACTGGACGTAGCGGTTTGGTTTACAGAAGAAGGAAATCAGCCAAGCTCTAAGGAAAGAGCTCCAGGGTGGACTCGACTCTGGCCCTGCCACACACTGGAAACGGCCAGCATCTAGGGGCTCAGCTGCCTCTTCTGCACAGCAGGGGAAGAGGTTGGTTGATCTTGGGGGCCTTTTCAAGATCAAACACTCCAGAATGCCTGATCGGAGATTCCAGGTCCCTCTGAAAAGACTGCTGTGGCTTAGCCTGAGTCCGGGCCAGGAGGTGGCAGCACCTGCCCTGTTCAGAGCCCACTGCCTCAGCTGCAGCCCCTGGACTGTCATGCTGTGGGACTGGGTGGACACCATGCTGCTCTCTAATTGGGACTCTTCAGTCATGTCCCACTGCAGGTTGTTTGTAATCTGCTGGGTCGTGACTGCCAGCAGGACTGTCAAGCCCTGGTACAGGAAGCACTTACTGCTTCCTCTCTGCCCAGAGTCTGACTTCACCTGGCGTGACACATGCAGACCAGGGAACACTCATCCCCAGTGAGGCCCAGTGATCAGCTCGTATCCGGGTAGCTCGATGGAGCGCCTTGACGCAGGCTTGGGTCTCCCCCAGGGCAAGTGAGAGATGCATCTGTGAGTAAGTGTCTGTGTTCGCCCACTCTGAATACACACTCCTGTCTCCCAGGGACCCCTGTGCTGTTTCTAACAGCTGCCTTTGCTCACGGCGAAAATGGAAATGCCTGATGCCAGACATGACTGATCCAAGCCCAGAGAAATTGACTTGGGGGCTGTCCATCAACTTGTGGGGAGCTTTTGCTAAATGGGGGTGGACATAGACACTTAGAATACAATAGGATGTTTGAATTGCAAGCAATCAGTGAGATAATCGAGTTCAGTGGTTCTCAAACCTTGCAGGGCATCATCCAAGAAGCTTGTTAAAAATACATACCCCAGGTCGGCTGAGTGGCACGTTGGTTAGGAGTTGGCTTGGGACGCCAGCTCTGAGCAGCAGGGCCCCGGTTCGGATCCCATATGAGGGGCAGTGACACTGTGCCCTCTACAGCTAAGATGGTGAACAACAGCTCAACCTGGAGCCGGGCTGCCGTGAGTTGCTGGTGATTGTGTAGGCTGCAGTGGGGCTGCAGTGGGCTCCGGTAAGCTACCGTGAGTGTCCAGCAGCTGGCGTGACCTGCCATGAGTGGCCACCCAGAGGCCAGCGACTGATCTGCCTCAGCCAGGAAGAACGCAATGATAATACCAACATGGGCTAGTGAAGTGACGTCCTCCACAACTAGACTGAAGAACAAAAAGGAAAGCAACTTGTCTGTTCCCCTTCCCTGATTCCCCAACGCTGTTCCCTCCCCCAATTTCCCAATAAAATCTTTAAAAAAAAATACCCGTGGGCCCAACTCCAGCCCCACTGAATAAGAATCTCTGGTGCTGGAACCTAGGAATCTGTAGTCTAACAAGCTTCTTAGGTATGTCTAATGTAGCTGGTCTGCAGAAAGGCATTTAGGAGCCACAGTCTAGTCTATAAAAGTACGTTAAGGGAACTTACTAGAAATGCAAATCTCGGGGGTAGAGGGGCAGCACTCTATTTTAACAAGCCTCCAGGTATAGGGATGGCCAACTCATCCTGGTTTGCCTGGGACTTCCCTGGTTTTAGCACTGAAACTCTGTATTCTAGGGCCTCCCTAAGTCCTGAGCGTACCTGGATGGTTGGTTTCCTTTCGAGGTGACTTTTCTGCCTGCTAAAGTTTGGGAGGCACTGGAAACAATTTATTTCTCAGTTGAGGAAATGGCCAGAATCAAGCAGCTTGCCCACGGACAGCCAGTGAGTTAGTGGCAGAGATAGGACGGGCTTCGGCCCAGCATCCTTGATACTCTTGGGAACACTTCCCTGGAAAGAGCTGCCTCATTCTTTCCTCCTTTCCACTAGGAGCTAACCCTGGAGGAGCTCATTATGGAGTGGCCATATTTGGGGTGAATAGTCCGTATTCTGTGGCCTTGGTGAGTGAGGTGTGCAGCAATGACAGGTGCAGGTGCCATCAGTCTTGAATTAATTCTTCCAGGACTTCTCTTAGCCCAGGTGGGGAAGGTGGTTTACAATTTAATGCGTTTCTATTTGGCCATAGTCCCTGGGATAGCAGCACTACTGAGATGGAGAATCCTCAAGAAGGGATTACAACCTAGGGGCTATGGTCCAACCAAATCAGGATCCTTGGCTGCTCTGCTACCTCCAGACTTCCCCCAGAGGCCCTGGGATAAATTCTAGCTCGGCTCGCTTTGTTCTCTCACTGTTGGATGCCAAGACTTGCCAGGCTATGCCTGATTATCTACATCAGGTTTGATTTATTTATTCCAGGGTGTTTATTGCATTACCAATTAGCCAGGAAGGGAGTAACAGGCCGGAGAAAGCTCTTGTAATACAGTGGTTCTCAAACTGAGACATGCAGCAGACTCACTGGGAGAGCTTGTTAAAGCTCAGATGGCTGGCCCTATCCCCAGAGTGACCGTAGACTGGTACATTATGAGCTCCCGAGTGACTTGGTCATGATGTCACCAGGCTGGCCTGACTGTATAAGGCAGGGCACTAGATTTCTAAGGGCTCTCCCAGCAATAGTAATTTTAATTACAAACAAAGTAGATATGACTTTACATATGATGCACTTTCGTCATCACTGTCCCCTTACCCTAAGTGACCCTGTGTGTAGGCTAATTATTAAAATCCCACGAAGAGAGAACAATTGTTTTGATGTAAAGTCTTAGCTTCATTAACATATACATTTCTAAGGGTAGGGGAAGAAAGAAAACTAACATTTATTTAGAACCTCTTTTGTTCCAGTTATTACGGAGCAGAAATATTAAGACTTATCAGCCATTTGTACTTACAAATCTCTTAATCTTGGTGTCTGTGGTATGACAGTCTCCTGATTTCCTTCATACCTGCCTGGCCATTCTTCTCACCCCCCCCTTCCCTAGCTTCTGCTCTTCCTGATTTCTTAATATTGGTGTGTCCAGGGCTTGGTCTTGGGCTGTCTCTCCCTGGGGGATATCATCTGTCTCCTTAGCTTAAAACTCCATTAATACGTGTATGCTGATGACTCCCAAATTATACCTTCAGTGTGGGCCCCTCCCCTCAGCTCCAGCTGCCTCTGATGGCTTCACTTGGATATCTGCAGACACGCCAGATGAAACATGTTTAAAGCTATATTCTATATAAAGTCTATTCATTTCTCCATCTCCATGGCCCCTTCCCCAGTCTAGGCCACCGCCATCATCTATCTTCTGGACAATACAATGGTTTCCTATTTTATTCCACAGTGGCCAGATGAGATTCTTAAAATGAAAAGCAGCCAGTTTGTCCCACACTGAAAATTTTCTAGAGGCTTCCCATCTACACTCCTCACCATGGCCCACAAGGCCATGCGCAATCCAGCTCTGCCTACCCTTCTAGCCTCATCTCACATGTTTCCTTGTAGACCATGCACTTTGTTTTGGTTTTTGGAGCACAGTGGACTTGGTCACATCTTTGCACGTGCTGTTCCTTCTGCTTGGAATGTATGTTCTTTCATTGTCTTGGCTTGGCTGGCTCTTTCCCATCCGTCCGGTTTCAGCTTAAATATCATGACCTTAAAATATCCTTCTCTGACCATTGCTTTATAAGTAGGTGTTCCTACTTATAGTAAGCATTTTCTCTTTCAGCATCCTGTTTATATTTGTTTGACCTTACAATCTGTGCTTATCTTGTACTTCCAGTTTGATTACTTGTGTCTTGTGTCTCTTTCATTGGACTGTGGGCTCTGCCAAGGTGTTGATGATGGAGAAGAAGCTGACTTTATGCCTAGTGCACAGAGTAGGCCCTTAAGAGAGTGAGCGAATGTATCAGATCCCATCTGGAGAGTGTAATAATCCTTCTCAGGGCCACCAACCATGGGCAAGAAGGAAGGAGATAAACAGGATGAGAAAGATTTCAGACATTGGAACCATGAGCATTGGCAACAAATAATGTGGCCTCACAATTATGCTTTAGATTGGCTTGGCTTGTGGTTTCCTAGCTTGCCTGGACATTTCACAGCAAGGTCCAGTCATGAGCCTGCCTGTAATATTTCACAGACCTTCTTTCTGTGGTCTTACTCTTCCCTGAGCATCTCAATGGCCTCTCTTGGGGTCCTACATGAGGGTGGCAGTAATTCAGTTTTTACTTAGATCTGTGCCCTCCAGAATGGGTTTTGGGGAAGGAAGACCTAGCTTGTGGTGGAGATATGCTTATGCAGAGTAGGCAGCCACTGAGAAGTTCCCATCACTTCTCCACCAGCTTGCCTCTCCTATGCCTGGAATACCTACCCAAGAAAAAGCCCCATGCCCCAGCAACTAGAGAGGGCAGGAGATGTGGAAGGTGGTGGTGTGTATTTAAGGACTACAGGAAGCAGTTGGTTCTAAGTGTGAGGGGTAAGAGAGGGTAGTGGATACCAAGAGTTTTGTCTTTGAAGATGACATGTCAACCTCTGAGCTAGGCTTGGTGCTGAGTATGAGGACCACAAGATGGCCTTGGTGTCTTGTCATCATTTATTCATTAATGTATTCATTTATTCAGCAAACATTTACTGAGTACTTATGACTGGTGCTTTTCTAGGCATTATGGGGACAAAGATGAATGGCATATAATCCCTGCTCTCAAGAATCACGAAGATTCTTACAGTTCATTACGGTAAAAATAAGAATAGCTCTATGTACAAGTCCCTATGGGAGCAGAGAAGAGAGGTCCTAACCCAGCCTGAAGGGTCAGACAAAGCTTGTGGAAGGAATTAACACCTAAACTGAAACTGAAACTTTGAGCAGAAGTTAATGAAATGAAGAACAATGCAAGTAAAGTGCAGAAATTTACTTATTCACTCTACAAACATTGATTGAATCCTACTCTATGCTAGGTATTGTGTTAATCATTTATCCTCCTCTTTTGAGGCTACCCAGGAAAATACAATTGCGTGGTAAGTGCTAAGCTTGGGGGTGAGCAGAGAGCTATGGGAGGAGCCTAGAACAGTGATTTAAAGCGTGGATTCTGATCAGGCAGAACCGGAATTGGTTTTAAATCCAGGCCTTCTTCACTCACTGTGACCATGAACAGGTTGCCCAAACTCCCTTCATCTTGGGTTTTCATCTGTACAGTGGTGGCAATGATAATACCCACTATTGTTGTGAGGTTACAATGAAAAATTTATATCGATGCATTTAACATGAAGCCAGCATATAGTTAACACTAAATAAGTGATAAATATTATCACTGTCATAATTTGTATTATAGTAGATTGTATAGTCTCAATTACTTTCTCCTTCTTTTCCAGTAAGGGATTAAACATCCCTTCCCATTTCCATGGCACAAAACAGTGTTTTCCTATGGGAGGAGCATACGACCCCAGCCCAGTGATGGTTAACTTGGCCATGTGATATGCCTTGGTCAGCAGAATGAGAGGATGTGACGTGTACCATGTCTGAGTAGAAGTTTGTAGAGGCATACCAAGTTTCCACCACAAGAATGTCATGTCGTAGGTTTTTTGTATTTTTTTTAGCTGAGCCATCCTGCCACCTGTTGGCAGCTCAGTGGCAGCTCAGCTCGGGCTGGGAATCGAACTGCTGTTGCTCAGAGCTCGCTCTCTTGAGCAGGCTCTTAACCAACTGAGCCACTCGACTGGCCCAAGAATGTCATGTCATAGATTAGGCCTGTTCCATCAGCCTGGGTCCTCAAATGAGAAGACCCAGGTAGCAGAGCTGACCTGTAGCCACTGACATGTAAATTAAGTGCTGTAAGCCACTGAGATTTTGCAGTTGTTATTGCAATAAAGCTGACTAATAACATTATTATCCTCTCATAGGAGAGGAGAATTAAAGAAGATTCTTTGGAGGAAAGTATTTCTAGGTTAATCCCTGAAGATGATCTAAATACTATGTAGACACAGTGGACCTGGGTGGGGAATAATCTAGGTTGAGGAGAAAAAAACTGTAAAAATTCTTGAATTCAGGAGAAAATGTTGCTCATTACAAGACTGAAAAAAAGAAGTTTACAATAGCTCAAGAATGAGAAAGGGAGAATGTTAATAAGTGCAACTGGAGAAAGATTTAGGGCCACATCATAAAGGGCCTTGTAAACCATGATAAGATATTGACATTTAATCCTAAAAACAATGGAAGACCATTTCATGATCTGTTTTGCCTTTTAGAAAGATCACTCTGGCTGATTACGAAGGGACAAGGAGACTATAGAGAAGCCTGGCAGAAGTCCAAGTAATGGGTGATGGGCCTGGGGGTGCAGAGGGAGTGGACACGTGTGAGATGTGTTTGGAACAACATGGCAAATTCCTATGTGAGACTTGAGGAGAAGGAGTCAATGATGAGGCCCAGACTTGGGAATTAGGTGGGTGGTGTTGATGGAGAGCGTAGGAGAGGAGCAGTGGAAGGGAGGAAGATGATGAGTATATGTTGGCCATTTGGGGTTGCAGGTACCTGAGAAGCACCGTGACATTCCTCTTAACAACAGCAATGTACCCAGCTGAAAACTACATTGTCCAGCTTCCTTTGCAGCTAAGGAACCTCCATTCCTTAGTCAGGAAGAGGTGATGGTGCCAGTGATATGAAAATAAAAACTTTTTATGAGTTCCCTAGCAGACTTCAACTTGTCTCTCATTGGCCAGGACAGTGTCAAAAGTTTTAAGTTTGGTTTGCATTCCCCACAAACATTTCCTTTGTATGCATATTTTATAATAGTGTACTTTTAATACAAATGGTATATTACTTGTATTATTGTGTAACTTGCTCTTTTTAAAACTCAATAGAATATCTTATAATCTATTTGTGTTGTCACATACAGACCTAGACCATTCCTTTTAACTGCTGCATAGTATTCCACTGTGAATGTATTACTGATCATTCTGGTTATCTGATCATTCTCTCATTGATAGATGTGTATACAGTTAGATTTGTTTCTTTCCAGGTTTTTTGTACAATGCCATGAGGAACTTATTTGTACTTGCTGCTGCTGCTGCTTCTGCTTCTTCTTCGTCTTCATCTTCTTTTTGCAAGTGTTTGGTGTTTCTTGCAAATACAAATCTCACAAATAGTGTCTAGGACAAATAATGGAATAAGAAGGGCCAGCACATAGGCATGTTTTTAGTTTTAACAGATACTGCCAATTGAACTCTAATGGGGTTGTATTGATTTTTTACTCCCACCAGCAGTGCAAGAAAGTACATTTTCCCCCACATTCTTGCCATCACCTGATATTATAATACTTAACTTTTGGATCACCTGGTGAGTGAAAAGTCATATTATTTAAGTTTATATTTTCCTATCTATTAGTAAGTTTGAGCATTTTCTATTTATTCCTCATTTGTAAACCTTCTATGAACTATTTGTTCATATTTCCAGATATTTTTCTATTAGATTATTTGTTCTTTTTTTATTGACTCCCAGGAGTTCTTTGTATATTCTGGATACTAGTTCTTGTTAATATTGGCAAATATTTTATTTCAGTTTCTTAAAATTGTTTAATATGCTGTATTCCAGTATATAACATCTGGAAATGTCATATTTATCTATCTGTATGATTTTTACTTTTAGCATTCTTACCCCCAAGGATGTCAAAATAGCATCTTATATTTTCTTTGACTTCTTTTGTAGCTTTCTATTTTTCATTTAGGTATTTATTCCATCTAGAAGTTATTTTTCTTACAGCATGAAATAGGTATCTAACTATTCTTCCTGCCCAAAGAGAGAGCCTACTGCTCTAATACCATTTTTTGAGTAATCCACCTTTCCATTTCTCATTAGAAATGCTACATTTATCATTTATCAAATTCCCATATATACAAAGATCTGTTTCTGACTATGTGTTCCATTGACCTATTCCTTACAATGACAGGTAGGTTCTATTTACTTCTCCAGATCCATTCTTTACCCCTTTTCACCCTGCCCACTACCCTGGGACGCTGTATAGAATATGTGGTCTACATCAAGGGGCACTCCTGCAATTTGGGCTTCCAGCTACGTTGGGCCAATGAGGGATCTCCAATAGAAGATGGAGAGAATGAGGAAGGTGAGGTTGAGATATTTATTCCCCTGGCTCTCTTCCTGCAGGGTTGCTTTGGGCTGCCTGTGTCCCATTATAGAAGGTCTCACATCTTCCCAAGGTAGCCATCCTCTCCTAACTCATTTCTGGATTTTTGATTCTAGATTCTCTTTCTTCTCTCAGCTTCTGGATTCGGGTAATTGCTCTCTCTTTTGGCCTTTTCAGACCTGGGGTTGGTAGTAGGCCCATTGTTGTTTGCTATGGGGTGTGGCAATTTTCTTTGTGATTTCCCTAGACTGTGTCTATATTGTGTGTAAATAGCCCATTTATTAAAACCTTCTGGACTCATCCTAATCTGAGTGTGCTGTTAGTTTTCTGCTGGGACTCTGAATGATACAGTCACATTGAAATTCTGACTGGGATTGGATTGATTGTTTTGGGGGGAAATAAAATCAAGTATTAAATCTCTCCATCCATAAACATGATTGGTCTCTCTATTTATTCCCATCTTTAAAAAAAGTCTTTAAATAAGTTTTATGTTTTTTTCTCAAAAATGGTTTTGCATATTTTCATTAAATTTATTTATAGGTAGCTCATACCTTTTGTTTCTATCATGAGTAGAGCTTCTTTTCATATATATATACATATATATATATGTATATATATATATGTATATATATATAATTTTTTAATTGGGGAACAGTGTGTTTTTCCAGGACCCATCAACTCCAAATCAAGTAGTTGTTTCAATCTAGTTGTGGAGGGTGCAGCTCAGTGGCCCATGCGGGGATCGAACCGGCAACTGTGGTGGTGTGAGCACGGCGCTCTAACCAACTGAGCTAACCAGCTGCTCTTCTAAAATACTCTTAATTGATAAATGCTAGTTTATAGTAAAGCCAATTTTTTGTGTAGCGATTTTGCATCTGTATACTTGCTGAACTCTCTAATGAGTTTCAAACATTTTTTAGTTGATTTTCTTTAATTTTCTAGGTATATAATCTTATCTGTGGACAATGACAGTTTTATTTTCTTTTCAAAATTTTAATAACATTTATTTCTTTCTCTTGCATTTTTTCTTATTTGGTACTATGTTGAATAATGTTAGTGACAGTGAACATTCTTTTTGCGTGACACTGAAAGGTGTCTTCACCAAATTAAGACTGTAACATTTATTTATCATTTACTAAGAGCTTTAAGAATAATAAATAGATGTTGAATTGTATCAAATGCCTTTTCTGCAGTTTTGGTGATTATCATATTTTTTATTGAATTTATACATGTATACATGTTAAAAAGGAAAATAGTCTATAAGGCTTCTAATAAAAAAATAACTTTTCCTAACTTTATCTTTCCTGCTTCTCACTTCCCTGAAACAAGCATTTGCTAATTTTTTGGCTGTTTCTTCTGGGTATTTGCCTCCATGGTTTTTAATTATGTGCTTATGCTGCTACTTTTTTCCTTTTGAAAAATTTCCTGTATTGAATAGGAAGTTACACACTTTATCTTGAGTTTTCGAGGTCTTTCTTCCATTCTGACATACTATATAAATGTGTATTTTTCTAATGAAGTGTAGAATTAATTAGTACTTATATTCTTTCTCCGAATATGACAAAAAACATTTCTTTACTTGCCTCTCCATTATCTAAACCCCATTTTACTATTGACTAGAATTTTGAGTTCAGGTTTTTATTAAAAACTTTTTTCTTTTACAATCAATACTTAGATTTAACAGTAAGCTTTCCTAATATCTTCCTATTCTTTATAAACATCATTTGAAATTGTTTTATTAAATATTGAGTATGTACAAAATCATATTTATAAAATATGTATAAGATACAAAATAAAAATGCAATGAGCACATAAGTACCCAAAATCCAGTGTAAGGGAAAGAACATACAATCCCCAGAGTCCTACTATCTTTCTTCAAATTCTGGATCTACTATTTATTAACTGTGCGGCAGTGGGCAAATTATTTGAACTGTTTGTGCCTCAGTTGCCTCATCTGTAACATGAGCATAATAATACCTAGCTTATGGGGCTGTTATGAATGAGCTAAAAATGTAGTAGTGATTACAGTAGTACCTGGTATACTGTATAAATATTAGTTATTGTTATATAAATATACCATAATTTACAAGTATTTATCCATTATGAACATTTTCTACTGTTTCAAACAGTGGTTCTATGACTATCCATGCCCATGTACCCTGGACCACATGCACAAATCATAGGGTATAAGCATCTTTAACTGCATAATGCCAAATTGTTTTCTGTAGTGGTTGTAATAATTTACACCTCAGCTAGCACTCGTAAGTATTCTGTTTGATTCATATCTTCATTACACTTGGAATTAAAAGATTTTTAAATGCTTGCCAACATGGTATCTATGAAATGGTATCATTTTATGGTTTATTTTTCATTTCTCTGATTAGTAGTGTATTTGGCCATCTTATTTGTTGGCCAGTGCAATCTGCTTTCTTCTTTGTTCTTACTGCTGTTTAGAAGTTTTAAAAAATTTATATGGAATTCTAATCCTTTGTCAGTTATATGTGTTATAAATTTGAGGCTTATCTTGTCACTTCCTTTATAGTGTTTTGATAATCAAAAGTTATTCAATTTTATGTAGTTGATTTATTCATTTTGTCCTGTGGTTTTGCTTTTTGTGTCATTTTTAATAATCTTTCCTTCACCCTGAGAACATACAAATATCCTCCTATATTGTCTTTGAAAAGTATGTTTTTCATTATTATGTCTTTAATCCATCTAGCAGAATTTTATATGGTAAGAGGTTTGCGGTTCAACTAAATTTTTCCCATATAGATGACCAATTGTCTCAGCAATGTTTATCGAAAAGTTCAACCTTTTTCTACTGATGTGCAGTTTTATAAATCAGTTACTTATCTTGATAGCTTTTGTCTTTTACTGTAATATTTTGGTCCATTTCATTTACCCTGAACACCAATTTATTTGGATGTACTTCTACCTTCTCATTTATTGCTATCATCTTATTTGTCTTGACTTTGCTATTTTTTCTCTTCTTACATTTCTTTTGATAGAATGTAATTTCTCATTCCACTTTTGCTTCTATTTTCTATTTTTAATAGTTTCCCTAGAAATGTTAGCAATGTGTACCAAACTTATCAAATCTAAAACTTGTCAATATTTAAAAATCTGATTTAGAACAATAAAAGGACCTTAGAACAGTTTAACTATGCTCAGCGCCCCCAACCCCGCCGACTTATTTCTGTTTTTCTTGTGAATTTTGATGGTTCTTTATTTTTAATACTACAAGATGTTATTATCATACTAACTATATTTCTTCAGATTTACCTCTATATTTACCGTGTCTGTGCTCTTTGTTCCTTCTTACCTCTCAGATCACTTTCTTTTATCTGAAGTTTACCTTTTTTAATTCCACTTAGCAATGATCCATTGTATCATACTCTCATCTTTTGTTTGTCTGAAAATGTCTGTTTTGTCCTGTTTTGGAAGGATATTTTCAAAGTTTTTTTCTAAATTAACAGGTATTTTCCTTTAGCCTGTTGAAGATAATTTGTTCACTGTTTTCATGTTTCCATTATTGCTATTTGGAAGTCAGTTGTCAGACTAATTATCATCCCTTTCCCACCAATTTGTTTGTCTCTCTAGAGCTTCTAAGATCTCTTTATTGTTGGGAGTTTCCATTTCATTGATATATCTATTGGTCAAATCAAGCAACAAGGCCAGCCCAAATTCAAGGGGTTGAGAAAAAGACTCCACCTCTTTATTGGAGAAATATTATGTCTATATATATATATTTTTTTAATTTTTAAAAAGATTTTTATTGGGGAATTGGGGGGATGGGAACAGTGTTGGGGAATTGGGGGAAGGGGAACAGACAAGTTGCTGTCCTTTTGTTCTTCAGTCTAGTTGTGGAGGACGTTGCTTCACTGGCCCAAGT
>NW_017731843.1:1212789-1290602 GCF_001890085.2 Hipposideros armiger
CCTCTGGCATCCCAAGCCAGTTCTTAACCATCGCGCCACTCGGCCGGCCCTGTTTATATTTTTTAACGTGTGCATTTTGTTAGTCCACAATGCGTTTTATATACTTTAGAAAAATATTAGTACATAAATGTAGAAGATATATTCTGTTTAAAGACAATATTTGGTGTGCAGGTGGGTTTTCAGAAAATTAGCTCAGAAGTTAGGAACCACGGATGTAGGGAATGTTCTTAAACGTGACTTCCCAAAATAATCATAACAGCAACAACCATATATTTAGTGCTTACTCTGTATTAGGCACTGTCCTAATTGATTTCTTAAAAACTTTTAATTTTTATATAATTTTAGATATACAGAAAAGTTGCAAAAATAGTACATAGAATTTTAACACACTCTTCATTCTGTTTTCTCTATGTTAACATCTTACACAACGATGACAGACTTCTCAAAACCAGGAAATTGACACTGATGCAAGACTATTAACTAATCTACAGGCCTTATTTGAATTTTATCAGTTTTCCCACTAATGTCCTTTTTCTGGTCCAGGACCTAATTAATTCCACATTGAATTAGAATATCTCCCCTGACTCCTTCTGTCTCAGTTCCTTAGAGTTTGTTTGCCTTTCATGACTTTGACCCTTTGGATTGGAGGAATCCATGCCGATTATTTTGTAAGAGTCTCTCAGTTTCTGCTTGTCTGATATTTTCTTTGAGTAGATTGAAATTAAGCATCTTTGTCAAGAACCACAGAAGCGATGTGTCCTTCTTATGCATCATGGGGGACATGGTGTTGATTTGTCTGGTTATTAGTAATGTTCACTTTGACCATGATTAGGATATTGCCTGTCAGGTTTATCCAAAGTAAAAATCACTACTTTTCCTTTATAATTAATAAGAATTAACTTATTTATTAATTTGTAATTAATAACAATCTTGGGGGGAGATACTTGCCTGTTTCTCATCAAAACTTTTATTCTACCATACTCTTACTTTTTGCTTTTTATATCTTTTTTCTGAATGCTAGATAATTGTTATAGATTTATCTTCTAGTTTTCTAACTTTCTCTTCAGTTATATCTACTCTGCTACTAAACACATCAATTATATTTTTAATTTCAAAATTTCTAATTGATTCTATGAAGGAGTTGCTCATTTAAAAAAACCCTTATTTTTATTTTATTGATAAAATTTTGTATTTCATTTTTATGAGGATTTTAACTATACTTTTGAAAAGCTCTTTTTTTTCTCTTACTATTTCCCCCACATGCAAGAACTCCCACATGGAAGTTCTGTGCTTTGTTGGAGAGTTGCCTCTAATGTTTACCTTAATCTGACATTTAGTAATTCTTGATTCTGGATTCATTTTCTTTTTTTTCGTCTTCTTTTTTTTTTTTTGCTGAGCCATCCTGCCACCTGTTGGCAGCTCAGTGGCAGCTCAGCTCGGGCCGGGACTTGAACCGCTGTTGCTCAGAGCTCGCACTCTTGAGCGAGCTCTTAACCCACTCAGCCACTCGGCCGGCCCTTCTGGATTCATTTTCAGTGACAGCGTTCTCCTCTGTGAGCCTGGGTCATGCTGGTTTCTTTTCAGATAGCTGGATATCCTCTCAGCTAGTGTCATCATTTTTTTGGCATGGCAGGTGAGACAACCTCCTGTCCTCCTGGTATGGTGACCCTTGAGTTTCCCATGTAGGTCTTGCATTTTCTTCCTATGCTGTGTCAGGATACACTGTGGAATCTTAGCTTATAACAAGCCTCACTGTAGGCGTGGGAGAGGTAGGATGGGAGGGTTAAGACTTCTAGGCATAGGCACTATTTTAAGTACTTAACATATATGAACTTATATATTACTTATAACATTCCTACGAGGCTATTCTGTATGCCATTTTGAAACATCAGGAGAACAAGGCAGAGATATTAAGCGGCTTTCCCAGAGTGTGGCTGAACCAGGTCTTTTAAATCAGTTATAAATCTTCCCCTTGGCACTGCCCCTGCCCCTTTTCAGCCAGTGGGCCCAGCTTCTGCAGCCCTGATGCGCCAGGGCAGCATCCCACCACTCAGGTTAAAGCCTGCAATCTTAGAGGCTGGAATTACAAGAGCTGCAGTTTGTTTACTAATACAGCCTAGTGACCCTGCAGGCACAATGACAGAATGGATTTTGGACCTTTTCTTCCCTCCTCTGCCTCCCTGCTTCAACCACTGCTCCAGGATTGTGTTGTTGAAGTAAGATTATTGTAGGAATCAATTCCCTGTGAGACCTTAGGTAAGTAATCTCTCCTCTGAGCCCGCTTTTCCCACCTATAAATAAGTAGAGAGCTGAGGGGGAACTGGAAGAGGGTAGGTGTTTTTCTTTTCTAGCTGTATGGATTCTCTGAATCTATAGTTCACACATGATCATATTTTCATCATTTTCTTTCATTGTATTTTGACTTGTTTGTATCCCCCTTTATTTACTTTTCTTTTTGTTTTACTCAAACATTAAATTAATACACATGGTTAAAAAGTGAATAATACACAAGTGTTCAAAATGAAAAACAGTGTCCCGCTTTCTGCGTCTTCTCCCAAATATTACTCCCTGAAGACAACCACTCATGACTATCTGTGGTTTTAGTTCCATGGAGGTTATGTCCATACCTCTAAATAATGTGTATATTACGGGTGTTTGATTTACTAGCTCCAGACATCATTCACTGGATGAGGATATTGCTCACCTATGATGGTCTAGGGGGGAGACCCCTTGCCCCAGATCTGTGATCTCAGCTAAATCCTAGAGGCGGTGCCTCTGCAAGATGGGAACTTGCCCCAGGATGGCTGCTCAGGTGCTGTGGGCGCCTCATTCAAGTTTGTCAAGCTGAAAGTGATAGCACGGGTGGCACTGGAGACAGCTCATGACTGCGCTCCAAGTGGGGCTGTCTACTCTGGGGAACAGTGGCTTGGTTTTTAAAGAAGTTAATCAAGAGGGAGTGCAGTGATTGTCTCAGATCAGCACACAGTTTATTGTTCCCCAGAGGGCCTGTGGCATTGGGGAGTCAGGAATAGGAGCTATTTTACTGTAATTGATGGTCTGCTGTTGTTCTAGGCAGTGGGACGTAGCAAGGTCACCTGAGATAGGAACAGCTGAGTGCCCGGAAGTCCTCTGGCCATGCCCAGTGACGGGCATGGGAAAATTTGGTAAGCGACCTACATCATCACAGTAGGCTAAGTTTCCTCCATCCGGCTGGGAACTAGGAGAACATCATTTGGAACCTTTGGGGGCAGGGATTGTGGAGGAGGGCTGTGAGCAGGTGGCTGCTCTCAGACAATTAGATGCACCACAGGAGGCCTCGGGAGGAGTGAGAGTCACAGAGAGGACAACTTGCAACTTTGATCATCTTTCTTAACAGGGTGAGTTTAGTAGTTCACAGAGAGCACTGTCACACGCCTGTCCCCTGTGTCAGCCTCTACCCCTTCAAGGCTCACTGTCCTGGTTTCTATGGAGAAAGAGGGAGTCTGACTAATAGCTGCTACCGGATTGCACTGCCCACTGGCATCCACTTCCCTGTGATGTGAGCGTTCCTCTTCCTTCCAGTTCCACCATGGATCCCCCTCACCTCACTGCTGCCATTACCTAGAACTCAGGGACTGGCATCTCACACAAAGTGATGATGGGACAGCCCCGGAGGCCTCAGTAGAGGGGCGGATTTGGGAAGGTCACACAGCTCTACACGCCCTGCCCTCCTATCCTCAATCCCACCTTCGTGTAGGGCTGAATGGCTGGTGGCAATAATTGCAAGGAACTATAGAGTTGGAGAAAAAAAAGTGAACTAATGCTTGCTTTGACTTTTTCCATAGTCAAGGGGAAAAAAACTCAACCAAAGAATTAAGCTCTTCACAGACTGAATTGGATACACCCTGATTCTAGCCTTGCTCCCTGTGCTCGAGGTCCCTTTTTTTACTCCTTTTTGAGATTTCTTCAAATATTCAACATGCAAAACCTCCATCTTTAAAAAATTAAAACTCACACCTTCTATCACAGAAGTTGATCTCATTCCAGAATCTATTCTTTTCACTTAACCTCAAACCAGGGACTTGACTGGAGGGGATACTTGCATGGGATAGTCCAGGGTGGGCTTGAGCACTCGGAGTTCTGATGCTCTCTGGGGCTCCTCTCTCTCAATATGAAGGAAGGTCCTTCTTTATTTCTGTCCTCAAACCTGCATGCTGTGCATGCACACACGCGCACACACACGCACACATGCACACACAGACATCTCACAAAGACACGCAGTATTTCTCTAAGGAAGTGGTATAAAGGAAAAAGAACATTATATTTTCTTCTGCAATATCATCTGTGTATATTGTGCTGCCAGGAGCAAAGAGAGGGCCATGTCAGTTCTTCATTCATCCTGACATATGTCCCAGACCCATTGCTCTAAAGACAAAGACTGACAAGGACCCTGGACATTTTTTTTAAAAGATTTTTATTTAAAAGTATAGCTAACATACATTATATCAGTTTCAGGTATACACCAGAACTGTTCAACATTTATATACCTAAAGAACTGATCACCGTAAGTCCAGCAACCATCTGACACTGGATATTTTATTTTTTAAATCACTTTTCGTTACCTTTGGCTCAAATAAATTCTCAGGCACAGCATCAGCCTTCCCTAGCCTATAGCAATCCTCCAGAAATGGTGGTGGTCGTGGCAGCAGTGAGGTTTTCCACCTACATACATGAGCTCGTCTGATGTCACAACAATCCCGTGATGGCTGGTATATTATCCCATTTTAGAGATCAGGAAGTGGAGACTCGAGGGTTTCAGGTTCTCCCAAGGTCACATGCAGCTGAGCCAGAATTAGAGCCCAGATTTGATAAGTCCAGGCCTAGAGCTGTTTCTACCACAAAAAAATGAAAGAGACGATTACTGAATGTACATCTTGTTAAAACAGATTAGTGCACCAGCAAAAAAGAAATTAGTGTGAGAATGTGCAAAAGACATGGGGGCCTAGACCTCAAAACAGATCAAGATATCACTAAATTTTATTTTCCTAGAGAACATAAGGGAGAAGGATCCTATCTGTAATCTTGTTACAGGAGGCCTTGTTTTTACCCTTCAGCCAAATTTTCTGTCAGATACTTCACGAGGTTCTGAGCTTCTTCATCTAAAGACAGGGAAAGATTGCATTATAATTGTCCCTTTCCAACCCCAGCATTCTGTGGTATAAAAAGCTAATATAACACAGAATATGAAGTAAGGAGAATGACTTCATTGTCATGTGTGGACGCAGCAATGGTCATACTGGAGTCACAGCAGTGCAGCTGATCCTACAGCTGCAGTGCATCCCAGGTCATCGAGTTAGCCTGGTCCTGCACCACAGTGAAGGTGAGTGCTTGGGATTTCATGACTGTGGAAGATGGTTAGCCATTTTCAAGAGCAAAGGACTCATATCAAGTTCTTTGTGAAATTAAACAAATATTCAAATGAGACAATGAACATATAAAAGGGAGCTTAAATGAGTCAAGAAGAAGAGCTGTGAGCTGATACAGAAGGATTCATGAAGGTCGGCTACACGGCTGAAGAGGGGCTCATCTGCGAGACTGAGGAAAATTCTAAAAGGTCAGAAATTTGGTTTGTACAAATAGACAATTATCTGTGAGAATGATGGCTGAGTACTTAAATTGAGATGAAAGAACAGATTCATTCTGAGAGAACACTCGAGGAGGAAAGTTCCTGTGAGGGTCGTGCTGTGCATTTGATTAATGATCAGAAACAGCCAGGACTTGGCATTCGTCAGGATATCACAAGGGAAGCTAGACACAGTAACTGGTCCAGCAGTGCTGCCTGTGCCCAGCTCACCTCCAGTCTGCTTCACACTTCTTGACCTGGAAGTACTCATCACAAAAACAACAACAACAACAACAACAAAAACAAACAAACAGGGATAGTAGCCATCTCACAGATTGCTGTCAAAATAAAATGAAATTATTTGTATGAAAGGGCATGACAACTTGAAAAGCCCTCAACTAATGTTATTGCTGTGTTTTAGGGGGACTAACAAGGAGAGGGGGTGCAGAGGCAGTGTGGTATCCTGGTGAGAGTTACGGCTTTATCATCAGGCAGCCTCGATTCTAACCCTTGTGCTGTCACTCAGATAAATCACTTAAGACCTGGAGTCTCAGATTCCTCATCCATAAAATGGGGATAACAGATCCCACTTGCACCGGGTGTGACTTAAAGCTAAAATGAGTAACATATGAGAAGACTCTGCAAATGCTAAAGTGCTATATAAGTGTGAGGAATTACAAACGTGATTATTATCATTTGGGTCCCCATTTTATGGGATTGAAATTCAGCTGCTTCAATGACAGATGAGCAGGAATACATGAATGAGCACCCCCAAAGTATACTTTTTCTCCTTGCCATCCATCACTGGTAAATATTTGATTTACATTTCAAATCTGGCAGCCCTGAAAACCATTAGTCCCGGTAAAGACTCAGCTTGCTGCAAAGCAAACTGTCTCCCAGTCAGAGCCTCCACCTGCCCTGTGGTGGGCCTTGTGCATGTGCCGACAGACTCCTTCGCCGCCGGTGCCGTCAGTAATGCCCTGCCCATCAGTCCGTCAGCAGCCTGACGGAGGAGGCCTCTGTGCGTGGAGCAGCTTGCAGGGTCTGTAGGCAACCACAGGGGAAGGACAAACTGTGTCCTAAGGCGCTTACAAGCCCAGAGTTTCTGTCATGGATGATTGTTTCTGCTGGTCCAGTCTTCACGTACCCTCTTCTGGTAAGAAAACCTCCATTTTCCTTTGGTGAACCCCCCTCCCCCCCACTCCTGCCAGTGTGGTATTTGGGAGAGGCTGTCCTCAGGCCCCTGCTCTAGAAGTGGGCACACAGCCCAGGCCTTCTAACCAGAGGGAGCTTTTGACGATTGGTTCTGGGAAGGGCTAGTCAATTTGGCCCATTGAATGTCAGAGCTCTTGCTCAAACATGGAGAAAAAAGCCTTTCCTGAGCCTCAAGGTAACCATAAATAGCTTCCTGGTGATACTGTTGAGCACCTGACTCTAGCTGGGCCTGAAGCGCATATTCGACTTTGAAGCTTCCCCTGGACTTGGGCGCTTACCTCAACCAATGAATTTCTTTTATTTTCTTAACCATTTGTTTGATGTAGTCAGGACTGTACATAGGTATATAACTAACTATGGCTGTGTTCAGTCCTCCAGTCCATATAGTACTTATTGGGTACATCCTTGTGCCAGGCCCTGTGCAGGGAGTTTTGATGACCAAGACTTGGGCTTTCTCTTTATGGAGTTTGAAAACTATTATAGTATGATAGACACAGATTATTGAAATACAATACAGTAAATACAATGAGTGATATATGTGTGAGGCATTAAAGAGCATAAAGTGGAAGCCCTTAACTCATCTAAGAGTAGATCAAGTGTGGAAGATGTGGGAAGGTCTTCCTTCTGCCTTGAGGAAGTAAACCCTGAGAGGCTACTTAAGGGTTGAGTAGGAATTATCCCGGAAGTGATGGAGAGGAAAAAAAAAATACATGCTTGTTCTTCTTTGAGACACTGTGTGTGTGTGTGTGTATGTGTGTGTATTAAGGGTTGGGGATGAAAGAGGAATTACAAGAGGCTCCAGATTTTTGGAATGAAAATGTAAAATCTCACTGACAGAATCGTGGAAGTGATGGGATAATGGAAGGAATCAGAATGATGGGAGGGGTCTTTTTAGCCATGGGCTTTTCTTGGGATTTGACCTCACCCTGTGTAGGTCAGCCTGGAAATGTATAAAGCAGGAGAATGTTTTGAAAGATCATACCAGTAGCTGTATGGAGAATGGATTTGAGAGAAACACGCTTGGAGGGAAGGAAACCAGTTAATAGGCTCTTGCCCTAACCTCAGTGAGAAGCCTAATCAAATGTGGAGACACTAGTACAGATTAAAGAAATATTTCACAGGTAAAGTTTTATAGTATTGGTATCTGGATATGGAGGTGAGAAAGAGAAAAGAGTTTTTTTTTTTTTGGCTTGTGTGACTAATGAAGGTAGATGGCCAACGGAGATGACGAGTTTTGTGTTGGGCATGCTGAATTTAAGATGTGTGAGGATGACAAGACAGACGAACCCAGAAGGGCGTCGGATATGTGAATCTGGTTTATTAGAGAGGTCTGGACTGGAGAGAGACATTAAGGAATTATTAACATATAGTAGTTAAAATCATGATATCTAAGGAGAAAAGTGGCATGTAAAAAGCAGAGTGGTTGGGAAGAACCCTGGGTACACCAATACTGAAGCATTGTGCTGGGGTAAAAAGACACCTCAAAAGAGGCCCAGAAAGAATGTTTGGAAAGACGGGAGAAGAACCAGGAATGTGTGGTTCCCTAGAAGTCAAGGAAATAGAGCTTTGTTTATTATTATTATTAGTTTCAGGTGTACAAAACAATGCAATAGTTGTCCTTTTCACCCCTCACAAAGTGACAACCCCCCTCCCCCCATTGCTAGAAGGGAGGGGGGGTGGGGATGAAGGAGAAGAGGAAGGGACGAGACAACATAAATTGGTAACTACAATATGGCTTCAGGGATAGAAAAGATAGTTTGGGGAATATAGTCAATAATGTTGTAAATATTTTTTAGGGGGCCAGATGGTCTCATGTCTTGTTAGGGAGACCACTTCCTGGACGGTGAAGGAAATAGAGCTTTAAGATGGAGGGAGTGATCATTAGTACCACATGAAGTAGAATGTAGAAAAAAATATGGTACCCAAAGCTACCTATGGCACTTGAGAGTCATTAAGTCATGTGGTAATTGTGGAGTGGGTTCAGTAGAGGAGGGATGGGAGTGGGAGCCAAAGCGGAGTGAGCTGAAGTTGACAGGATAACTGTGACCACTTTTTCAGAAGTTTACCAGAAAAGATAGGAAAAAGATGAGATAGTAAATAGAAGTCGACCTAGTATTAGGGAAAGGACCACGTGAACCTATTTCCAGGATAACAGGAAAGAGAGATCTACCAGAAAGGGGGAAGTTGAAGATACAACATGAGAAGGTTTGAACATGTAACGAGAGCCTGGAGCGAGTGTGGGGCGTGTGGACATATCGGCCTTGGAAAGGAGGAGGGTGTCCCTTGTTTTAATAAGAGGAGGACTTTTTTTAGGGTAAGTATGGGTTTTCATAATTGGGTGGGGGAATCTTTAGGAAGAACACACATTATGGCTCACAGAAGTAGGAAGTAAGAGGGGGAGGCAAGCTTGGGAAGTTGAGGGAGTAATACCAGATAACTTTTTTCCCCCTTAATGTGGCCAGTTGAGTCTAGTTGACCAGAAGAGGACAATTACAAAAAGACTAAGTAGCTGAATGGCACATGGCCCAAAGGCCTTTCTTTTAGTGAGATACAATTCACATACCATAAAATTCACCTTTAAAAAGTGGTTTTTAGTATAATCACAGGTGTGCATCGATCACCAATATCTAATTCCAGATCATTTTAGTAATCTAATCCCCCAAATAAACTCCATACCCGTTTGCAGTCACTACCTCATCCCCAGCCCCTGGCACCTGCTAATCTATTTTCTGTCTCTATAGATTTGCCTATTCTGGACATTTCATATAAATGGAATCATAACAATATGTGGTCTTCTTTGTTGCTGACTTCATTCACTTAGCATAATGCTTTCAAGGTTCATCCATGTTGTGGCTGAATAAAAGCCCATTAAATGGATATTCCCCATTTTGTTTATCCATTCATCAGCGATGGACATGATTGGTTTCACTTTGGGGCTATTATGAATAATGCTCCTATGAATATTCATGTATAAGTTTTTATGTGGACATATTTCCAGTTCTCTTGGGTATATACCTAGGAGTGGAATTGCTTGGTCATATGATGTTGATGTTTAACTTTTTGAGGAGCTGCCAAAGTGTTTTCCAAAGCAGCTGAACCATCTTATTTTCCTACCAGCAATATAGGGTTCCAATTTCTCCATATCTTCCCTAATATTGCTGTTATTACTTCAAAAAATAATTACCTTAGTGGGTATGAAATGGTAGCTCAGTGTGATTTATATTTATATTTCCTTGATCGCTAATGATGTTGAACATCTTTTCATGTGCTTAATGGCTTTTACAATATATGTCTTTTCTATAGAAATATCTATGCAAATCCTTTTCCCGTTTTTTAAAAAATAGGTTATTTGTGTTTATATTGTTGAATTGTAAGAATTCTTTATATAGTCTGGATACTAGATCCTTATCACATATAATCTGGAAGTATTTTCTGCAATTCTGTGGATTATTGTCTTTTCACCTTATTGATATTATCCTTAGAAGCACCAAAGTTATTCATTTTAATGTAGTTCAATTTCTCTATTTTTTTCTTTGGTTGCTTATGTTTTTGGTATCATATCTAAGAAACCATTGCCTAATCCAAGGTCATGAAGATTTACACCTATGTTTTCTTGTAACAGTTTTATAATTTGGGTTATTACATTTAGATTTTTAAATTCATTTTAAGTTAACTTTTGTATATGGTGTGGGATAGAGGTGCAACTTTATTCTTTTGCATGTTGATATCCAATTGCCCCAGCACCATCTGTTGAGAAGACAGATGGTACTGGGGCAATTGAGAAGACTTTCCCCTATTGAAGTGTCTTGGCCCCCTTATAAAAAAATGAATGAACCATAAATGGTTTATTTTTGTGTTCTCAATTCTGTTCCATTACTCTGTTTGTCTGTTCTTATGCCAGTACTATAATATCTTGATTGCTGTAGCTGTGTATTAAGTTTCGAAATTGGGAAGTGAGTCTCCCAGCTTTGATCTTTATCAAGATTATTTGGGCTATTTTGTGTTCTCTACATAGCTACATACATTTTAGGATCAGCTTTTCAATTTATGTAAAATGTCAGCTGGGAGTTTGATAGGGATTGTGTTAAATCTGAAGATCAGTTTGAGAATTGTTGCCATTTTAGTAATAATAAATTTCCAGTTCATGAACACATGATATCCTTCTATGAATTTAGGTTTCTAAAACTTCCTTTCAATGATGTTTTGTGGTTTTCAGTGTACAGGTCTTACACGCCTTTTGTTAAATTTATTTCTAAGTGTTCTATTCTTTTTGGTGATATTGTAAATGAAATTATTTTCTCAATTTCATTTTTAGTTTTTTTGCTAGTATACAGAAATACAATTGATGTTTTCTATATTGATCTTGTATCTTGCAACCTTGCTGCACCCTGTTTATTAGTTCTAATTGTGTGTGTGCCTTATTTTTTTACATACGTGATCATGTCATCTATAGTTGGAGATGGTTTTACTTCTTCCTTTCTAATCCGGATGCCTTTTACTTATTTTCTTGCCTAATTGCCCTGGCTAGAGTGTTTAGTACAATGTTGGTGGCAAGGATGAACATCCTTGACTTATTTCTGATATTAGGAGTAAAGTTATTCTTTTACTATTAAGTATGATGTTAGCTGTGGGTTTTCATAGATGTCCTTTGTTATGTTGAGGAGATTCTTTTCTATTTCTAGTTTGTTGAGTGGTTTTATCATAAAAGGATGTTAGATTTTTGTCAAATGCTTTTTTCTGTATCTATTGAGATAATTATGCAGTTGTCCTTTAGTCTATTAATATGATATATTACGTTGATTTATTTGCATATCAATCAATATGAATCAGTCTTGCATACTGGGATAAATTGTACTTGTTAATGGTGTATAATCCTTTTTAAAATGTTGGGTTTGACTTTCTAGTATTTTGTTGAAGATTTTTATGTCTATATTCATAAGCAATATTGGTCTATAGTTTTCTTTCCTTGTGATATCTTTGTCTGGTTCTGGTGTCACAGTAATATTGACCTTATAGAAATTGAGAACTATTCCCTTTTAGTCTAACTTTTGGAAGAGTTTGTGAAGAATTGGTACTAAATCATCTCCACATGATTGGTTGAATTCACTGGTGAAAACATCTGGTTCTAGCTTTTTCTTTGTGGGAAGATTTTTTATTACTAATTAAATTTCTTAACTTGTTATACATCTATTTAGATTTTTTTGTTTTGTTTTGAGTTAGTTTCAGTAGATTGTATATTTCTAGAAATTTTCCCATTTCATCAAGCTTATCTATTTTGTCAGCATACAATGTTTTATAACATTTCCTTATAATTATTTTATTTTTATAAGGTTGGTAGTAATGTTCCTTTTCTCATTCCTGCTTTCAGTAATTTAAGTATTCTATTTTTTTGTCAGTGTAGCTAAAGGCTTGTCAATTTTGTTTCTCTTTACAAAGAACAAACTTTTTTTATTGTCTTTGTTTTTCTATGTCATTTATTTTTGCTTTAATCTTTATTATTTTCTTTTCTGCTTGTCTTGGGTTTAATTTGCACTAAATTTTTCAGTTTCTTAAGGAGGAAATTAGGTTACTGACTTGAGATCTTTTTTTTTTTTTCAATCAAGGGGTTTAAAGCTGTAAATTTCCCTCTAAACATGGCTTTAGCTGTACCTCATACATTTTGGTATATTGTAGTTTCATTTTCATTTATCTCAAATTATTTTCACAAATTATTTCACATTGTGGTTTCTTCTTTGATCTATTGGTTATTTAGGAAAGTATTTTTCAATTTCCACCTATTTATGAATTTTCCAAATGGGCTTCTATACTTATTTTCTGATTTCATTCCATGTCATCAAAGAATATACTTTGTATGATTTAAATCATTTGAAATTTATTTAGGCCTGTTTTATGTCCTAATATATGGTCTATTCTAAAGAATACAAGGTCTGCTAATTAAGTTCACGAACTCATCCTAGAAAAAGTGCTACATACGTCATTGCTGAATATCACTGCAGTCACCTTTGAAGTACTCGCCTTGGGAAGCTATGCACCAAAGCCAGCAGCACCTAGTCCACCCTTCAAAACAATTTTGGAACTCTTTCTGGAATGGCCATCAAAGCTGTCATCATATTACACTTTATGTCCTGAATGTCATCAAAATGTCTTCCTTTCAATATTTCCTTTCTCTTCAGGTAAAGAAAGAAGTCATTGGGGGCCAGATTAGGTGAGTAGGGAGGGTGGTCCATTACAGTTATTTGTTTACTGGCTAAAAACTCCCTCACAGACAGTGATGTGTGAGCTGGTGCATTGTCTTGATACAAGAGCCATGAATTGTTGGAGAAAAGTTCGGGTCATTTCGTCTAACTTTTTCATGCAGCCTTTTCAGCACTTCCAAATAGTAAACTTGGTGAACTGTTTGTCCAGTTGGTACACATTCATAGTGAATAATCCCTTTGATATCAAAAAAGGTTAGCAACATTATTTTGACTCTTGATTTGTACTGACGGAACTTTTTTGTTGGTGGAGAATTGGCTGACGTCCAGTGTGCACTTTGACGCTTTGTTTCAGGGTTGTATTGGTACACCGTGTGCTATCACACGGTGATGTTTCATCACCGTGTGATAACACAGCCCAAACATCGTCTTGCCTCTCCCAAAGGTCTTGGCAAACTGCGACTCTCCTTTGCTTTTGTTCATCGGTGAGCTCGTTTGGGACCGTTTTGCGCACACCTTTCTTATGCCAAGATTTTCAGTTAAGAGTTTTCTAATTGTTTCTCTATCGATGTTTACTTGGTCTGCTATGCTTCTCACAGTCAGCCGACAATTTTGATGAACAATCAATTAGTTTTTGCAATGTTTTCATCAGTTCTGATCACTCCTGGCCACCCTGACCTCTCTTCATCAGTGACATAACCTCTCCTCTCAGAAAAACGTTTAATCCATTTGTACACTGCCATTTTTCTTCATGGCATTATCCCCATAAACTTGGACTAACATGTCCCTGATTTTACTTCCACTCTTGCAAGTTTAACAAGAAATTTAATGTTTGTTCATTGCTCTAAGTTAAACTCAGACATTCTCGTGATGGCACACAAAATAACACAACAATAATGAACGCTACTCAGCAAGACACCACCACACATCCACACGAACACAGCTGTGAAACACTGATATACCAAGGTTATGAAACCTCACCGAGCTGTTTGTACAGTGCTGCCAGTGTAAGTGCACGGTGGCAAACTCATGAACCTGTCAGACCTCGTATTCTTGTGCATTTGAAAAGAATGTGAATTCTGCTCTTTTTGGGTGAAGGTTTTTATAGGTGTTTCCTTCATTTAGTCAATTTATAATACTGTTTAAATCTTCTATTTTCTTGTTGATCTTCTGTTTAGTTGATCTGTCCATTATTGAAAGTGGGATATTGAAATCTCATTGAATATTATTTTCTCCTTTCAATTTTGTCAGTTTTTGCTTCTTATATTTTGAGTCTCTGTTGTTAGATGCAAATATATTATTATATTCTCTTGATGCATTTACCCTTTTATTATTATAACATGTCATTCTTTGTCTTTAGTAACAATTTTTGTCTTAATGTTTATCTGATGTTAGTATAGCCACTAGAGTTTTCTTTTGGTTATTGTTTACATATATTTTTTTCTTCCTTTCAACCGATATGTGTCTTTGAATCCAAAGTGTGTTACTTGTAGACAGTATACCCCCTTGGATCATGTTTTTGTATCCATTCTGTCAAAGTCTTCCCTTTAATTGAGGCATTTATTCCATTTATATTTAATATAATTACTGATAAGGTAGGATTTGCAGTGCCCATTTTGCTATTTGTTTTCTAAATGTTTATGTCATTTTTGTTCATCTGTTCCTCCATTCCTACTTCTTTGTTCAATAATTATTTTCTAATGTACCATTTTAATGTCTTTATCATTTCTTTTATTTAATTATTTATTTTTTAGCTATTTTTTTAGTGGTCACCCTGGGGATTATTATTGGCATATTGATTTATAAAAATCTATTTCAGATTAATGCCAACTTCATTTCAATTGGATATGAAATCTTTGCTCCTGTGTATCTCCATTCTGATCTCCCGTTTGTGCTATATTGTCATACAAATTGAATCTTTGTACATTGCACGCCCAGCAACACAGATGCATAGTCATTATTTTATGCAGTTGTCCGTTAAATCAGATGTGAGAAAACAAGAGTTACTAACAAAACACATTTATGTTTTCTGTCATATTTACCTGTTAAGTTTCCTTTATCAATGTTCTTAATTTCCTCTTGTGTATTTGAGTTACACTCTAGTGCAGCAGTTCTCAACCTGTGGGTCGCGACCCCTTTGGGGGTCGAACGACCCTTTCACAGGGGTCACCTAAGACCATCAGAAAACAAAAAGATATTTACATTACAATTCATAACAGTAGCAAAGTTACAGGTATAGAGAAGCAATGAAAATAATTTTATGGTTGGGGGTCACCACAACATGAGGAACTGTATTAAGGGGTCGCGGCATTAGGAAGGTTGAGAACCGCTGCTCTAGTGTCTTTCCATTTCAGCCTGAAGGCATTAGTATTTCAGGCAGGTCGGCTAGCAACAAATTCTCTGTTTTGTTTATTAATTTTTCAGTGAAGTTCAGAACTATTTTCAAGTTAACTGATTTTTCCTTTGCTCAAATCTCCAGTGAATATTTTCATTTGAAGTATTGTACTTTTTGGCTCTAGAAAGTCTACTTGGTCCCCTTTAAAAAAAAAAAAAGTTTATTTATTTATTTATTTAAAATTTTTTGTATGACCTCATTTTCATACTCTCCTTAGTTCTTTAGACAGAATTTCCTTTAAGTTTTTTGAACATATTTTAAGTAGCATATTGTCTAGTAACTTTTGTCTAGTAAGCACAATGTCTGATAGCTTCCTCAGGGGCAGGGAAACTGAGACTTAGAAAAACTTTTATTTGTCCAAGGTCATACAGCTAATAAAAAAAAATGCAGCAAGGTTGTAATTCTAGGACTGACCACCTTGAAATTTGTTGCATTTGTTACCTATCACTTCTTTCTTTCTTTTACTCTCTGCCTTCAAAGAGCCGCTCTATTTCAGGTGCCAGAGATGCAAAGGTTGCAAAGATAAATGAGTAAATAAGTCCTGGATCCTGGTTGCAAGGAGCTAACACATTAGTGGGGGGGAAAGAGACACGCAAATAAGTGAGACAGAGTAGTACAGTACAGACCTAGATAGCTTATACTGGGACAGTTGGGGTACAGAAGTGAAGATGGGGGTGTGGCCTATGAAGGGGGTAAATTCACTCTGTTCTCAGGTGCTGTCAATAGGGTCTGGGTTTTACTAGGTAAATAGGATGCTGGAGGGGCCTAGTGATCATGTGGCCATGTGTTGTTTTTTTTTAAAGATTTTATTGGGGAATTGGGGGAGGGGAACAGCGTTGAGGAATCGGGGAAGGGGAACAGACAAGTTGCTGTCCTTTTATTCTTCAGTCTAGTTGTGGAGGATGTTGCTTCACTGGCCCATGTTGGTATTATCATTGCACTCTTCCTGGGTGAGGCAGATTGGTCGCCGGCCATTGGACAGCTTCTCATGGCGGCTCTTGGCAGCTCACGCTGGCTGCCAGCCGCTCACACCCACTGCCGGCCACTCACGGTAGCTTACGGCAGCCCACTGCAGCCCCACTGCAGCCTACACCATTGCCGGCGACTCACGGCAGCCCAGCTCCAAGTCGAGCTGTTTTTCACCACCTTAGCTGTAGAGGGTGCAGCATCACTGGCCCTCATGTGGGATCCGAACCAGGGCCCTGCTGCTCAGAGCTGGCGTTCCAAGCCAACTCCCAACCAATGCGCCACTCGGCCGGCCCATGACCATGTGTTTTTTATGTAATACTCTTTTTTTCTCTCTGTGAGGGTCATAGCTCCTTTCTTCTTTTTGGTTTAGAAGAAGGGAAGAGCATCTTGGGCTCAATTTTTTCTCTGTCTTGAGGGCTTGACACAGAGCACTGCAGTTTCATTGCTGGAAGAGCTGGTGCAACGAGAGAGAGAGAGAGAGAGAGAGAGAGAGAGAGAGAGAGAGAGAGAGAGAGAGAGAGAAAGGCTTTCAGATTTTCAGAAATAACAGGACTAAGGTGGCAAAAGAACCTACTGCATCTGCCTTTTCCATGGTAGATCATGGGCACAGAGTCATCACAGGGTCACAAAACCAAATGTCTATGGAGCCAGGGCAAGTCACAATGAGAAAGGCTGGCAAACTACAGAACGCATGTGGCTCACTTGGTCAATATGGGTTTTCCCACTTTGGAAATGTGGTCATGAGGTATTTTACTTTATTCTCTCTAAATAAATAACAGGGCAAATGCAATTTTAAATGGCAACTGACTCCCGACTGCCATTTAGGGAAGACAATAGGGTGAGGTGAGGTCTGCAGTGATGGGAGGACAGGTGCCCCACCTGAGGTTGGCAGGAGTATTGGCTCGGCAGCTTGCTGACATGCAGAAATTGAGGGTTCAGTTTTTCCAAATTTCTTGATATTTTAAGAGAAGCTGGAAAACTAGATTTTTAAAATGAAATCACTCAAGTTTTATATATGAGCAATTTTTTTTTTAAGACTAGGTGGGCTATTGATCTTTAGGCTAAGCAATAAATCTGTAAGCAACTCTCATCAAATCATTTTGCAGCTAGGACCCAACCATTTTTGGCCTTGGGAACCAGCTTTCAAAGCATACAGGAACCCAGGATACCTTTATCCCTTAGGGAGCAGCTGGGCACCTGTGCTGGAGTGGGAGGCTTTCTGCCTGTCTGGGGTCAGACGGACATGCCCTTACTTGCTCTTCTTGGCTTTTGTGGGTGCTGTGCTTTATGCCTCTGGTGTCCCCAGAGCCCCTTCTTTGTTATTCGCTTGCAACCTTGAAGCAGGCATCTCTAGAATGACTGGGTGACATGAAAGAGTGTGACTCTCTGGGAATCCCACCAAGCCTATGGTATGCAATATAGTATAGTATTGTAGCTACTAGGTGCATGCGACTGTTGAACAACTAAAATGTGACTAGTCTGAATTGAGAGGTGCTGTAAATGTAAAATATATACAGGATCTCAAAGCCCTTGCTATGAAAAAAAGAATATAAAATATCTCAATCATTTTTTATAGAACTTACATGTTAAAATAATATTTTGAATATATTGGTTTAAGTAAAATATGTTATTAAAATTAATTTGCCTGTTTTTACATGTTTTAAAAATATAGCTACTACAAAATTTAAAATTGCATGTGTAGGTCACATTATATTTCCACTGGGCAGCATTGAACTGGACCCCTCCCATTCCCAGGGTAAATTGGGAAAAGATGATTGCTCATTCTAGTCCCATGATCATGGGAACAAGCACTGTGAAGCTCACGGGAGATGATGGGGTTGTTGTGAGGGGAATAACCAGGCCTATCAATGTCAGGTATCTCTTCAGACAGCTGCGCCTTTAAGGTAGGCAAATATATGCCACAGAGTGACCACTGAACCCTCAAAGGAAGTGGTAGTCTAAGGGGACAACTACAGGGTGACTGCATGCAGCTCCACAGATCCATTACTTGTTATTTCCTTTCATTTTGACCTCTGACCTTGGATTCTACGTCTCACTATTCTCTCAGGATCTGGCACATATTTGGACTTGAGGGAGTGGCCAGGGCCATTTGGAATAACAGCCCTTTTGTTCTGCAATCAACATAGAACTGAGCCAAACGCTGTTTGTATGTGTGAGCAGGTTCAGGGAGGAGAGGGTCCATCTATTACCTCATAGCCAGAGCACCAGCACTGGAGTCCCCTTTCCTGGCTGGTGTTGGAGGCTGGTTAGTGGCCCCAACTACTCTGCCTCTGGATGAGAGATTTATATTCCCTTAGACCCCTGACAGAAGTTAGGAGTCTGTGCAGGAGAAAACTTACCCCACTCCACCCTGTGGGCCAATGGTATCTAGAGGATACCCACAGAGGCAAGGAAAACCTGGAGCTAAAGCATGCTCTCTCTCCTGGGAGTGCTTGCTCAACACAAGTGCCAAGCCCTGGGCGTGCCAGCAGGAACTGTAACCAGCAGAGGAACCAAAACAGTAGGGACGAGGGTACAAGTATTGGATGCAAACATTAGAAATCATTTTTAAAAACACTGTGCTGCATGCTCCCACCAGCAATATATATCATAGAAAGGTCTCCTTCCTTCCTTTTTCCCTCCCCCGCCCCTCCTTACTTTCTCTTTTCTTTCTTCTTGCTGGGGCATGAACCTGCCAACATGTCTTTGCAATCTATCAGAGCCCTGATTTACACCACTCAGAAGTTTTGCATGGCTGTCACCTCATTAAGGTATTTATATCCTGGCAGAGCCTGAACTTGAATCTACCTTGAAGGTGTAATTGTGTGTTGCTAATGTAATGGCTGAAATTGCCCATGCAAAGAGCAACATGAGAAAGGTCACTGGGAAGAATGCAAGGTCACAGAGCCACCTGAAGGGTGCACAGGGTTGACTTGCTCATTTCCTCCAATCCCCAGGAGGAGAAATCTCATGACAGCAGGTAGGGCTTGCAGAGGGGAATGACTACAGCATGGTCTTGTGCAGATGGGGAAGGAGAAGAGTTTATTGTGCTTTCCAAATGGCTAAAAGCCTCACTGACAATCTGAGCACACACACAGCAATAGCCCCAACCCAGATGCCCATAAATATGTATGAATCAATGGTAGAGGTGGTTCCCTCTCCCCTAAAGATGGCTTGCTTTTCCCCAGCATTAGCAAATTTATCTGCAAAACAATATAGGAAAATATTTTTATTTTCAGAAATAGATACAAAGTTCAAGCTTGCTCTCTTGCATTTGATTTACTTCCCAGATTCCTTGGGGCATATAATGTGAAAGATGCAGCTAGATTGACCAATTGTGATGTTTACTTCTTCTACCACATGGGGCGGGGTGCTGAATGTGCTACAGGGGCCTCTGGCCCCCTAGATTATATACATTTATGAATTCAGCTAATATTTATGAAGCACCTGCCATGAGATGTGCCAGGTGCTGGGGAATACAGCAGGAAACAAGACAAACATGGAGCCTGTCCCCCTCCCCCACGTTGACTAGCCAGAATGTAGGCAAGTGGAAACAATGTGTTAAGTGCTATCAGGAAGGACACAGCAGGGTGCCAGAGCTACACAGAGAAGGGACATCTCATTCAGACCAGGTGACACAGGGTCAGATTCTCAGAGGTGAATTGTACATTTTTAGAATCATAGAAGGACCGTAGAATTCCTTTCATCCAATACTTGAAACAATGAAGAAATTAGAGATTCAGGGGGCTTTTCCTAGTGTACTTTGGAATGTACAGGTGATAAGAACCTTTGGAGAAGAGATTCTTTCCTGTAATTATGCTAATTTAACTGTGGCAGTATGATTTACTGAAATAGCAATGTGGCTTTGTTAATGCTTTAGAGTTGGTATTTTCCATACCCCACCAAGGCCCCTGTTTCCTCACCTCAGGAGTTTCTGCAGGAAGCAAAGTTCCCAGCTAACCCAGGTGACAATGGCTCTCCTGGCTATTGCTTGGCCAGAGTCTATGCTCCAGAGGGGAGTGTGCAAGAGAAGGAGAGAAGATAGAGGCAGGTGTGTGACATCTGAAAGGCTCAAGACGTTGAGGCTGCCATAAGAAAAAGAAGATTTTAGAACATTCCCTAAGACCAGGAGGGAAAGAAAAGTCTTTAGGTTCATAGGGTAGTAGGAACCCATGCCTGTTCTCTGAAGATACAGCAGGGAGTGGCAGGGTCTCAGGAGAGAATAACTCCTTGCGTGCACCAAGGAGACTAGACTTAGCATCCTGGACAGTCAGCCTTGGCCATGAGCCCAGGACAGAGGAGATTCTCCCCTTTGTGGGACTTCATGGGCTTGTACAATGAGCATATTAGTGATGGGCCACGGACCAGAGAGCCATTCCTGAATGACACACACCATCGCGGTTCCTGGGAACTTTGCAAATCCTGAGTGAGGGAAGTACACTCCAATATGACTAAAGTTAAGTTTGCCACCAACTCAGTGGGATGGGGACTCAGGAAAGATTAAATTTTATTTCAGGAGATAAAAATAATGTGAAATGTCTTATGTTCCATGTTGTAGAATAAGTCATACGTGCTGCACATGGGGACCTCATCCAGGACTGTTAAGAATCCCAGTGCAGAACATATCTGTCCACAGATTGATTGCCACCCAAGCCGTGGGACCAATTGATTTTGAGAAAATGGCTGCTTCCCTATTGGAAAACTGGTGGGCAGAGATGAGTGTGAACTCGCAGAAGTCACAGCTGATTTGGGGAGCACCATGTACAAGTGATAAAACTGAGTTTAAAAGAGTACTATAGAATGTTTTAAGCCTCTGGGTTGATAAAGGCTGGCTTGTACAATGTTTGGAAGGAAGAAAACACAAGTGTAGCTTTGTTAGATTATATTGGCAATATTAATTTATCTGAAATTCCCAAGGGAGTCAAAAGACATTTTAGATTCACAGAAGGGAATTTAAGGCCCTATCTCTGATATTAGTTTTAAAAACAAACAGTCAGAATTTCACCTCCTTCCAGGAGAGAGAGACATCAGAGACTGATATCACCAGAGTACCTAGTAGAGAACTCTATTCCCCAAGGGTTATTATGGGTGGAAAGCAGACATCCATGGATGATTCTAGTGGCAGTATTTCCAGCTCTGGGCACATGGGATCTTAAAATAGAAGATAGAATGGCAGGGAGAGGAAGAGGCCTGCAGCCCGTCTGATGAGGCTACTAAGGAGATGTGGGCTGAGTATGAATACACATGACAGCTACCTTGTGCTTTGTTCCTTAATGGAAGGAGTTGGTTATAGCCTCAGGCTCCAGGTTCCACCAGAGGGGCCCAGAGAAGTCTGTATTAATATAGGGATCACCCCCCCAACCCCACACACAGATGTTTGGCCCAGAGCCTGGGCAGAGTAATGACTTAGAAGATGTGGGGTGCATGGTTGAACACTCGATTGGGAAGACTCATTTATTTATGCAATAAAAACATTTGTTGAGAACCTGTTGAGTACTAAATGCTCTCCTAGGCTCTGAAGATACAAGAGTACATAAAATAGTCAAACATCCCTGCCCTCATGAAGTGTGGCAGATTGTATTTTCTAAAAATGACTCAATATTGTTAAGAAATCAATTCTCCCCAACTTGATCTGTAGCCTCAGTGCAATCCAAATAAAACTCCCAGCAAGTTATTTTATGGATATTGACAAACTGATTCTAAAGTTTATATGGAGAGGCGAAAGACTCAGAACAGCCAAAATAATACTGAGAAAGAACAAAGTGAGAAAACTGGTATTACCAATTTTAGGGACAGTAATCAAGACTGTGGTATTGATGAAAAAAAATAGACAAATAGATCAGTTGAACAGAGTCCAGAAATAGACCCACACAAATACAGGCAGCTGATCTTGGACAGAAGAGCAAAGGCAATTCTATGGAGAGAGAATTGTCTTTTCAACAAATGCTGTTGGAACAACAGGACATCCATGTCCAAAAAAAGTTGGATCTAGAACTGATCTTACATCTTACAGAAAAATTCATTTAAAGTGGATCATAGACCTAAATATAAAATGCAAAAACGGTAAAACTTCTAGAAGTTAACACAGGAGAAAAATCTAGGTGACCTTGAGTTTGGTGGTGAGGTTTTAGATATAATACCAAAAGTATGATCCATGAAAGAAAAAAATGGGTAAATTGAACTTCACTAAAATTTAAAACTTCTGCCCTGTGAGAGACACTGTTAAGAGAATAAAAAGACAAGTTAAAGACTAGCAAAACACCTATCTTATAAAGGACTTGTATTGAAAATATACAAAGAACTCTTTAAACTCAACAATAAGAAAACAAACAACCCAGTAAAAAATGGGCAAAACATTTGAACAAATACTTCATAAATAAATAAATAAATAAATAAATAAATAAATAAATAAATAAATAAATATATATATATATATATACACACACACACATATGGCAAGTAAATATATGAAAAGATGCTCAACATTATGCCTTTAGGGGATTACAAATTAAAACAATGAGCTATGAATATAAACCTATTGGAATGGCTAAAATATAAAAAACACTGACAACACCAAATGCTGATGAGGATGTGGAGTAACAGGAACCCATTTATTGCTGGTGGGAATGCAAAATGTCACAGCCACATTTGAAGACAATTTATTAGTTTCTTACAAAGCTAAACATAGTCTTGCTATATGATCCAGTAATTGTGCTCTGAGGTGTTTACCCAAATGATTTGAAATCTTATGTCCACATGAAAACTTGTACATGAATGTTTAAAGCAGGTTTATTCATAACTGCCTAAAACTGGAAGCACCCAAGATGTCCTTCAAAAGGTCAATGGATAAACAAATTGTGGTACATCCAGACAATGGAATATTATTTGGTGATAAAAAGAAATGAGCTATCAAGCCATGACAAGACATGGAAGAAACTTAAATGCATATTGCTTAGCTAAAGAAGCCAGCCTGAAAAGGCTACACATTGTATGATTCCAACTGTAAGACATTTTGGAAAACTTACCATGTTGTAAGGAAGTCCCAGCTACAAGGAGGTATCATGATGACGTTTCAGTCAACAGTGCCAGTTAATGTCCCAGATGACAGCATGAGCTACTAGATATATGAGTATATGAACCTTCAGATATTCTACTCCTCAGCTGTCAAGATACCCTCAGCTTTCTAGTCTTCCAGCTGAGCACCGGATATCGTGAGCAGAGGCAAACCATCCCCACTGTGCCCTGTCTGAACTCCTGACCCACGAACTCCGCCAGCACAATAAAGGCTTGTTTTGTACCACTAAATGGCAGGATAATTTGTAATAAATAACTGGACCATATATCTTCACAGCAGTAGATAACTGGAACATATATCTATTCTGGCTACTATTTCACTGGTAGAAAATTAACTGTACATGATGACTGTCAAGGAAGACCCAGAGACAAAAACATTTAGAGAAGAAAAGAGGTTGACTTTCAAAGAAGTGCAAGATAGAAGGACTGATTTTCTAAATTACAGAAAACAAATGAATTGAATTCCTGTATGGCTGCTTCAACAAATTGTCAAAAACTTAGTGGTTCAAAACAACACTGATTTATTATCTTGAGCTCTGGAGGTCCGAAGCTCAAAATGGGTCCCATTAGGCTAAAATCAAGGAGTCAGTAGGGCTGCATTCCTTCTGGAGGCTCTAGGGGAGACTTGAGACTCTATTTTCTTGTCTTTCTCGCTTCTCAAGGCTGTCCACATTCCTTGGCTCATGGCCCCATTCTTGCTTGAGAAAAAAAGAAGAGGCTCAGCCTCTAATATCACTGTACCAGTGAGTAGAAAATAAGCAAACAGAGCAACTTGTGAACAATTGAAAACTGAATATTTCAGGATGAGATGAATTTAGAATTGGTCAAAACAAAAATTTGATTAATAACTTCAGGGATTGAAATCCTTTATCAGCAGTTACTATTGTTAACATACATGTATTGAGCAATGGTTGTGCTCAGGACAGGCTGCAAATAAGAGTATTTAAAGGCAGCCCCTCCCCAAGGTCTACAATTAAAAGAGAGTGAAAAACAATCCAAACAGTACTAAGGGGAGAAATAGGTGGGATGTGAACTACTTATGCCCTGGGGCTCAAAGTCTGAGAAAAGAGATGAGGAACTGGCCCAAAAGAAAGCAGTGAAAATGATAAAATGAGCCTTGAAGGGAAGTGAAATGCTTCAGGTTGATTCTACTGCAGAAGAAAGGGTAGAGGTTGATGACACCTCAACTGTCCATTGCACACTTATGCATCCACCCTCCTCTCAGCTATTTCCTCCTCGTCCCCTCTGGACTCTTCCTGGTCAGTTTCTAGTTGTACCAGACTGCAAGTCCTCTGAGGACAAGAATCCTATCTTTTTTAATTTTTATTTTTTCAGTTTTATAACTTTATTTGACAATCAGCAGTTAGTTCTCATCCACATTAACTGTTCATAGATTTTTGAAAGTGGTGATATATGTAGGTAACCACTGTGTGATGCTTGTTTGGTGAATCTTCATCTTCGTTACGTTTTCTGGACAACCGCACCCAGACACCATAGGGGACATTGCTATTCCTTTAACTCAGATGCTTTGCTGAGCCTGGTGTCAGCATGCACATCGGGAGTTCCCATCTCCTTCATGGCGAATTTCTACATCTCTTTGAGGCACGCTTCTTGAAACCCACTCCATGGATGCACTTGCGAGTGTTGATGGTGTATTCTCTGGTCACTACCTCATTCGTGGCAGAATAGCCCCTCTGCTGTTTGCCACCCATTCTGCCGGGCCCAAGCTGGAAAAATGCGAATCCTATCTTATTCGTCTTTGAATCCACTGGTGCTTGTACAGAGTAAGGTGCCTACTGTGCTTGTTGGACTATTGAGTGACTGGAAGGGAGGATGGGTGTTAACTTGCCAGGCCACAGCTGGCTCAGAGGAATGAGAAAGCACAGGCTATTTTCACTACTCAACAAAGGTCTGGACACATTGAGGGGCAGGGGGAGCGTGGCTTGGACGTTTCAGTGGCCATCTGTTGATTGCTCACCTAGCACCCACTCCTGCTCTTGCCCTTTTTCTAATATTGCACAGACTTTCCTTCCTGTGGCCGAGGTTATCTCACCCTCGGCCAATCTCTTGTGTAATCTGTTGTTCCTTGCCTGTTGGTCTAGCGCCAGGTGATCACCCAGGCCTAAGTCAATCAGCGTACGGACATACGCAAGATACGGACATACCTTGACCACTCTGATTTTTTCAGGTTGGTCCAAATCAGAGTAAAGCTTATTAGTCTGCTCCAAGTGTTGGAGAAGAGGAGGTTCATGTCTCTTTTTTCTCTGGGTGATGTCGAGCATGAATACTGGGTTGTCATCCCTGTAACCACTTCGCTTCAGTCAGAGATGAAGCAAGTACATGGCTAAGGGCAGAACCAGAGAAATGGAACAAAAGGCTGAATCAAACGGCACTGAAGACAGCTCTACAGTATTCTATTCTGTCTGAATCGGTACATTCCCTTTATGTTTAAGTCAGCTTGATTTGGATTTTATAAATATTCATAAGGCGATGAATGCTAAGTGATGCCGCAGTAATACTGCCATCAGAGTGGGAAACCGAGAGGCAGTGGCACGGTGGTTAGGAATTCAGGTCTTTCCTGCTCCTCCATGACCAGTGCTGACACTGTTACCTGCACCCTCTGAGCCTCAGTGTTTCTCATATGCAGAGTAAAGATAATAGCCTTTTGAGGGTTAAATGAGATAATGCATGTTCACTGCTAAGTATGTAATGGGAGCTCAGAATTGAGTAGCACAATTGTACTGACGTAACTACATAATCTTAAAGGGTCCTGCCTGGGGTTTCAACTATCAAATGGCATGTCCTGAGTTATAATTGAACTTTCTTGTCACATTCCCCTTACTTAGGCTCACTCACTTTGAGTTCTTTGTGTATACTTCTTAGGTCAAATCAAGTCAAATGGCTTGTTATTAATAATGCTGTCCATTTTATTGTGCTTTACTAATTGTATTTTAGTGAGAAATACTAACTGTATTTCTCCAGAGAAACAGAACCAATAGGATGTCCAAGTATATAGAGATAGCAATGGAGATAGAGCTATCTATAGTTAGATATCTGTATCTATATATCTCTATCTGTATCTAGTTCTAGAAATTTATTATAAGGACTTGGCTTGCACAGTTATGGAAGCTGAGAAGTCCCAGGGTCTGCATTCAGCAAGGTAGAGGTCCAAGAGAGCCGATGGTATACGCAGTTTGATAATTAAGTTCGCGAACTTGCCACTGTGTGCTTACACTGGCAGCACTGTACAAACAGCTCAGTGAGGTTTCATAACCTTGGTGTATCACTGTCTCACAGCTGTGCTTGTGTCGACGTGTGGCAGTGTCTTGCGGAGTGACGTTCATTATTGTTGTGTGTTTTTGTTTGCCGTCACAAAAATGTCTGAGCTTGAATTAAAGCAATGAACAAACATTAATTTTTTTGTTAAAATTGGCAAGAGTGGAAGTAAAATCAGGGACATGTTAGTCCAAGTTTATGGGGATAATGCCATGAAGAAAACGGCAGTGTACAAATGGATTAAATGTTTTTCTGAGGCGAGAGAAGGTGTCATTGATGAAGAGAGGTCAGGGCGGCCAGCAATGAGCAGAACTGACGAAAACATTGCAAAAATTCTTTGAATTGTGCATCAAAATCATTGGCTGACTGTGAGAAGCATAGCAGACCAAGTAAACATCGATAGAGAAACACTTAGGAAAATCTTAACTGAAAATCTTGGCATTAAAAAGGTGTGTGCAAAAATGGTCCACAAGGAGTTCTTGCATCACGACAATGCACCAGCTCACACGGCACTGTCTGTGAGGGAGTTTTTAGCCAGTAAACAAATAACTGTGTTGGAACACCCTCCCTACTCACCTGATATGACCCCCCAATGACTTCTTTCTTTACCTAAAGATAAAGGAAATATTGAAAGGAAGACATTTTGATGACATTCAGGACATGAAGGGTAATAGGACGACAGCTCTGATGTCCGTTTGAGAAAGAGTTCTAAAGTTGCTTTAAGGGTGGACTACGCACTGGTGTCGGTGCATAGCTTCCCAAGGAGAGTACTTTGAAGGTGACCATAGTGATATTCAACAGTGAGGTATGTAGCACTTTTTCTAGGATGAGTTCACAAACTTAATTGTCAGACCTTGGTAATTTCCAGTTCAAGTCTGAAGACCTGACAATCAGGAGAGCTGATGGTATAAATTCCAGTCTGAGGGAAGGGGAAAACTGATGTCCCAACTCAAGCCATCAGGCAGGTAAAGTTTCCTTATAGTCAGTCTTTTTGTTCTATTCAGTGCTTCAACTGATTGGATGAGGCCCACCCACATTAGGGAGGACAGTCTGTTTTACTCAGTCTATCATTTCAAATGTTAATCTCATCCAGAAACAGCCTCACTGATACACCCAGAATAATGTTCAACCAAATAGCTGGGTTACCAGTGGCACAGTCAAGGAGACACAATTAACTGTCACACTCATTAATCCAAAAATATTTATTTAGTACCTCCTTATGTGCCAGGTATTGTTCTAAGCACTGGAAATGGAAAATAGAAAGAGTGAGAGTGAGGGAGGCAGGGAGGATGGAGAGAGAGAGAGAGAGAGAGAGCGAGAGAGCGAGAGAGCGAGAGAGAGAGATCCCTACGCTCATGAAGGTGTTTTTTTGGTGAAAGTTTCTTCATAGGTTAGCAAGTTTATTTTTCTGTATCATCTCATTTAAACCTCATAATAATCTTGTGAGGTTGTTTTGACAAGTATTATATCTTCACCATACAAAGGAGGAGATAGAGACACAGAGAGATTAATTTGTTGACTCGGTCAACATCACAGAACTCTTAAGCAGTAGAAACAAGACTAGAATTGAAATACCTTGAATCAAATGTAATACTATTTTCACTATACTGGATTTTTTTTATACGTGTTTACCTGCAGAGAGCTGCAAAGTTGAGAAGAGTCAATTTACAGAATTACCTATCTCTGTTCTGCAATGTGTTTAGGGACAGACAGTGCAATATGAATTGTCAAATCATGTCTAATTACTATTATTACTCATTCTACATCACAGCCTAACAGCCTTTCATGCCTTTGTCCAATGGGCAACTGCATTTGAGAAATGCAGGCATCCGTTGACCACTTAATTCTCAACCTAAGATGCAATCTTGCTTCATTCTAATGGCTCTCAAAATGTTGACATGCATGGGAGCACAAAACAGCACTCTTTCTTGTTTTTCCCTCCTTCTAAAACCACAAGAAATGATTTAAGGAAGTTTTAATGAAATGTATCTGTCACTTACTAAGATGGATGGCTGGAGTGCAGCTTTCTATTACTGGAAATGGCAGAATCAAATTAGGAAATAACAGTCCTCAGCATCTTCTCCAACTGGCTTTTGCATAATGTGTCAGGAAAAATGCCACCTCGGCAGAAAACTGCTATTGTGAGGAACAGGGTTCTTTCCTCAAAGGGGTTGTGTTTACCAGTGACGTTCCCCTTTCACGTTGGCGAGTGAAATGGTTGGGCTTGAGGGGGAAGCTTCCTTGCCCAGGACACTTTTTGGTGTCTGGAGGCTGGAGGCTGTTTCACCATCAAAGAGGCTCGAGAAGCTTTTATGCTGTATGTTTCCCTGAGTCAGAAGCCCTGGCTTTTGATTTGCCTTTCTAAGCATCACATTTCTCATTTCTTATTGGGCCCCACAGCATCCAGTCGACAAATACTAGATGTCTACCATATGGCCAGCACTCTTTTGACACTGGGGTTACCAGCAAGGACAAAACAATGTGCTTGCTTCATGCTGTTACTACACTAATGGGGACACAGTAAATAAAGTTCAGAAAGTGTTTCATGCTAACACGGTAATAACGCAAAGCCACAAAGTTTAGAGTAGGTGGAGGAGGGGTTTATATAAAACTTCTTTCTGAGCTTTTTGAATAGAATCTCTTTCACAAGTTACGAAACCCAGGCCCTTATTTGAGGATAAGCATTGTATTTTTATGTCTCTAGGGGGGAGCTATGCAGTTAGCATTTCGTTGTTGTTGTTACTGAAAGGAATTTTTGAGGTCATTTAATTCATCTTCCATCTAAACACAGGAGTCTGTTTTTCAATAACCCAATAAGTGATAGTGGACTAACCTTTTCCTAAGTGCATCTAGACTCAAGTTTCATTTCCCCAGGAAGAAGTCAAATTGACTCAAGATGTCTGTTAACCCATATAGTCTTTCAGCAACATTTAGTGACCCTCTACTCTATCCCAGGCATGGTGGGAGGCCCTGGGAAGAGAGAAGTGAACCTTAGCAGCACACCATTCGTTTCCATAGCATGTTATCACTATGGAGAACTTACATGCACAGGATTTTATCCTCGCAACCAGCCTGTAGAGTAGGCAGGACAAGCATAATCAAGACATTGAAGTTTATGGCTGTCATTAGCACTTTTCTCTGATTATTCCTGGCTTTCTGCTTTCTGAGCGTAACCCTTTTAAGCAGTTGTGCTGGTGGGACATGCCCTGGCTAATGAGATATGTCACCTATGAACAGAGGTGCTAAGAGGACCTTTCCCTTCCCACTTCTGTGGTCTTCATGGATGTTTATGTGCCCATCACTGGCTCACTGAGCAACCACAGTGAGCAAAGATCCTTCCTGCCCTACACTGGATGTGTAGTGTGAGAAACTAAATGTTTGCCATATTAAGCTATTGAATTTTGTGGTGGTGTAACTACCCCATAACCTGGCCCCAATGAATACAAGGTTCCATCTGATCACCTTTCCTCACTGGAAGCTGACTAATGTGTGAGGGAATTTCAGGGGGAGTTCATCTCATTCTTAGAAAGTTCTAATTCTTGGAAAGTTCTTTCTTCTGAATTGAAATACGATCAGCTTTCCCATCATGCCGTCTCACTCCACTCCTGACACTTTCCTGTGAAATACCAAGGGAGAAAGCTACCTCCTTCTACATGAGTGCTTTCATGTGATGTGACAGCTGTCATGTTTTCCCTCAGATCTCTTCCTCCAGGAGAAACAGGACAATCCCCACAGGCTGGTTCTTATGATGACAAGGTTCCCAGATGCCTCATTATTCTTGTTTCCAGTCTCTAGATACATGCATTACCAGTGTAGCTTTTTAAGTGGGGAAATGATAATTTCAGATGTTCTGTGACCCTATCTACTATAATGAAACCTCTGGGTTTTTTTTACGCTTGGTACTAAAGTTTAAAAAATTATTAAAAGATTTTGTAATCTTTTAAGACAAACTCAGTCATCTGCTTCCTGCTTAAAACCCTTCAAAAGCTCCCCATTGTATTTAAGACACAGCGCTGAAAAGACCTGAAGTGATCCTAAGACAGCCTACTTTTTTTTATCTTTCCCAAGCATGCCTTCCTGTATGAGTCACCTTCCTGTTTGCCCACTGGTCCGTTCCATCCCCCTCCTCTGATCTGTATGGCAGTGGGACTGAAAGAATGCATTCCAGGGTTCCCGTATTGGCTGGATTACACCTACTTTTGGCCCACTGAGGACACTGGTGGGAGATGAAGGATGGGAGGATATTTCTACTTCCCCACCACTCTTCTCAGGTGGCATCTCCAGAAGTGGTTACATTTGCTCTTCAGCTCTGGGTCTAGTCACCCCACCCCTCCGGCTTCCTGCTGTCACTGAGTTGCTTCTTCATCCTTTGTTTATCTTCCCAACACTTCCATTACAGTCATAAAAAATTCCCTCTATCAAATTTTCTCTGTTTGAAATACCTTGAGAGATTTCTGTTTTCATGACTTACATCTTTCTAACATTCTCTTCTCAACCACAGTGAACATTTTTCCGTTCTTGGAATAAGCTATGTTTTATCTTGCATGTCTGAAATGGTTTTCTCTCTTCCCCCTAAACAGGACTGTTATTCATTCTTCAGTTTGCAGTGTAGGTGTGTTCCCTGTGGGTTCCCTCAGCACACCATGCTCATTTTTATCACTACATTCATTTATTGTTGACTTCACCATTTCCCTTTGGAATCATGAGCTCATGGCAGGCAAAGGCCATGTCTGCCTTATTCTTGTACAGTAATCTTTTAAGACAAATTTGATCATATACTTCCTGCTTAAAATGCTCAAAAGCTCCCCATTATGTATTTTGAAAGTGAAATGAGTGCCTTGGTAACTGTCAATAATGTCTGGAACTTTGAAGGTGATGAGGAACATTTGGGCGAGGACTTGTATTGTGGCTTTAGTATGTGCAGAGACATGTGTGACTGATTTATATTTTAAATATCTGAGAGGCAAGAAATTTCCTGAGGTTGTTTTTTTTTTGTTTTTTTTTAACCACAAAAGGGGTAACCTTGGATAAGGGATTATTGTTGTTGCCATTGGTTGTACCAGATGACCGTACCATTGGCAACAGTCTGAGAATCTGTAAAAAAATGTGCAGATGGAGCTGATTGGCTGGGGCATCTTCTTGTCCTAAGATGCACTGGATCTTTGACCAGGTGTGCTGACCTTGGGCCCCACCCAGGATCATGGACGTCCTCGTTAGGGAATGGAAAACAGCAGGCTCTACCACATATGGTGGTGTCATTACCATACATAATGTTTAGAGACTCCCTTATCTGGTCACTCAGTTGATTCTAAGGGGCTGTTCAGGTGGCCAATGGGTCTATGAGAGGGATGACCACTTCTGGTTCCATTGTATCTAGCAAGGGATTGAGGACAAGGGAAGCCATCCCCTAGGCAGGACATGCCAGAGGACCCAGGTTTGGCTCTAACCTGTAAGTATTGTTTCTGTTTCAATAAGGAGGCCTCTGTGGCCAGGCTGAGCCTGTGGGGTGCTGCCTTCATGACCCAGCGCATAATGCACAGTGGGTAAAGTGTGGTCTGGTAAAGTTGGGTAAGGGTTGAGTTCAGGGACTGAGAGCTTCTATCCATCTCCAGAGGAGCCCAATATGTGGCCAGCAGGTGCTGCTGTAATGGTGTGTAGTACGAAGCTGAAGAGCTTCTTGCACTAGAAGTCCATGAGCAATTTATGGCCATTTCAGGTGGTCCAGAGACTGCCGGAGGCATGAGGGGAGGTTGCTAATGCCTCTCTAGTGAAGGAGTCTCTAGGGATCACTATTAGGCTTGCTTGTTGCAATGCATTTGGACAGATTTTAGAGACTTTTACTGTGGGGTGGGGGAGCCATTCAAGGTGGGCTGATTTGCAAGTAACAACATAAATGGGCTGAAGGAAAATTTGTAAGTGAGGAATATATTGCATTCAAATCCAAATGAATTCAATAAGTGTTTGGCATGCCTTAAAGCACTGGGTGCCGATAAGGTGAGGTGGTGATTTCTTGATCAAATAATGCCCAGAAATGTTATTGAAGTGGCAGAGCCTTGAATCTTATGGGCAACAATGGCTCAGCCCTAACTGGAAGCATTCTATGACAAATGTTGATATATTCTTGGTGACTGTATCCTTAGAATCTCCTCAGAGGAGGGTGTCATCAGTGTGATGTCATACTTGTGTTCCTGGAGAAAATTGAATGCAGTTAAGATCTTGCCTGCAAAGACTGAGTGAGTCTGATGGCAGGGCTATTGAAATAGCCCATTGGAGGCAAATATCATGTTCATTCGGTGTTGCATTATAGCCGATTCCGTTACCACCCCCCTACATTAGCCTCTGACCCATTAGTTGAGAGAGTGTCTCGGAAAACTGAGGCCAGATGGAATGATATCTGTAAAGCTCTCTCGGGGAGTGTCTCAGGTGACTGGGACCTATTGGAATGATAATAGTTATCTCCCCTGGGAGGACACAGTAACAGTGTCTTGGGGCTATGTGGAGGAAGTATGAAGGCACAGGATGTGTTGGAACACAAAGGGAATGCTAATGGAAAAGGTCTTAAGGCACACATAAGTCACGGGTTACAAATTGATTGACAGCAGTGAAGCAGTTTCACTTCTTTTCAAATTTCTCAATAAAAGCCATGCGCTGACCCGATTCCGGGCTCACTCAGTCTTCTCTGGCTGAGTCCCTTGGTCTCGCTCTTAATCTTACTTTTGTCTCTTGCTCTTATTCAATTTGCGTCGCCCCTTAAGAGAAACCTATTTGCCCTTGCCACGCTGGATGTGACAATTCGGAGGTGAGGGAGGGCAAATTTCAACTAAGATGCTGTCAAAATAGGCACTGAAAATAATATATTAGCCAAATCTATAACATCAATCTACTTTCCAGTTGCTGATTGGATGGAATCAGTAGTGAGGATCTCATGGCATAAGGTTATAGTAAACCACTGTTAGGTATCACTTATTTTCATAAGGTTTAAACACTGGTTAAATTGGGTCATTAAAGAGGGAGACAGTAGGAGCAATGGCCCCATCCTTCAGTACGCCTTGTATGATGGCTCTTAATTCCCACAGGTTCTTGTTTCAGAATGGATTGGGCTATATTAACTATTTTAGCCAGGTGGAAGGAGGGTGTGAAGACTGCCTATGGAATCCCATCTGGCAAAACTGACTCTAAGTGCCGAAGACGTCATTTGATTAAAATGTATCACTCATCGAGCCAGGGTGTCCATGCACCCAGAGGATGTTTTAGGGCAGTGAATGCTATTGCCATGGGGAATTTAGGTAAGATAATAGTGCTGATGGTCAAGGTGAGGCACACCTATTTGCCCTGTATTTTATGTCTTGTAATCCCCCTAAGAGCATAGGGGGTATCTTGTTTAAATTTTGTGGGATCCCAGATGTAACTGTAATGTGAGCCCAGTATTGTTAAAGGCCATGAAGATTTGCCAATTGTGGGGAGACCAGTGAACCACTAGAGAGATACAGGGTCATTGTCCCCAGGTGGTGGCTGGTGCCCAGGGCAGATGCTGAGTTCTCTAGCAGGCTTGTTGTGGTTGCCACTGCCTAAAATTAGGATGTTGGGTGGTGGGCCCTTGGGTGGCAAAGCCATGGGAGTCATAGAGGTCTAGAGGCAACTTGCTGTATAGCTGGTGTGGGCTGGCATTTGGGGGGCTAGTAGCTTCCCCATAGTCTGCTGTAATAAAGCTTGTAACTCTTCAGGGGTGGTGCTCAAGATGAAATGATTTGGAAAACCCAGATTTTGGAGTCTCCAATATCTGGCCTTTCGATGAGGATCTTGGTTTTGGGAAGGCTGAGTGACTGGAGGTCCCTTATGAGGACCTTTGCCTCCTTTATAATTCTTATTTCTTTAATTATTTCCTTGCTAGGCAAACATTTACTTGGGTTTTACCTTGTTCTTTCATGGGCAACTGATAACTCTAGGCCAGGGGTCAGCAAACTTTTGAGACGGAAGAGCCACCAGGGGTCAGCAAATTGTGGCTCGAGAGCTGCAGGCTCTTCAGTAAAATTGAAAATGAAAATAAAACTATCATAGTTTCATTTATAAAATGTTTAAAGGATGTTATTCACATAATGGTGATTATGTAAAAATATGTTTATGGCTCTTGAATAATTTTTAAATTGTTGTGAAGGACAGGATTGGCTCTTCCAGGGGTCGGCAAACTTTTGAGACTGAACATACTCAAAGAGCCGCGTGTGGCTCGCGAGCCGCAGTTTGCCGACCCCTGCTCTAGGTCATCTAATGCTTTCTCAATAGTGGCAGCCTCGCTAATGTGTGTGTGGTGGGAAGTAAGGATGTTCATGATTTGGAGGGTATTCTTAAAAATAATTGCTTTGTATCAGCATCAAAAGCCAAGGGCCTCTGGTCCGCTGGGATGTTCAACAAAATAATAATAAGCCTATTGCACCATGTCAGTTTTCCCTAGTAGCTGTTGCCCTTCCTCCAAGGTAGGCAAGAGCATTTACGATGGTGGCAGTGGCATGGGCTATTTTCCATGCCATGAATACCCAGTGGATAAGAAAGACAGGGAGATAGCTCTAGAATTCTGCAGAGTTGAAGATTATGGGTCATTTCAATAGATTTAAGTGGATTTCTTAATACATGATTAATTTGAGGATCATGAGATATGCCTGCCAATTGGCACATCACAACAGATGTTAAAGGTAATTCTGAACTAGTTTTATAGCGGTACAAAAACCAATTTAGGTCCCTTTTCATCTTCTCATTGGATAAACTCTTTTAGTCAATTTGGATTTCCAGTTAGGTCAAATCATAGACCTTTGTTTCAGTTTCTGTTTCCTCTACTGGGAAGGTTTTTTGAGTCGTTATGAGGAACACTGCAGGGCAGGTCTTGCCTTTTCCTGCCTTAAGCTTCTTCATCCAGGGAATCCCAGTCACTGCCATCAGGATCAGGAATTCCATCCCCCACATGACTCAGCCCACAAGCTGTTTTGCAGCCATGATGGAGTTGGAATGGCCACTTAGCATCTTGATGGGTGGTGGCACCCAGACTCTTCCCATTTTTTCAGTATTTTTCAATTTTCCAATACATTTATAGTTTCCTTGGGCCCTTTGGGGAAACTGCGGTGAAACACTCTGGTCCATTTTCGTTAGGGTCTGTGCCTTGGGACATCAGGGAGTTCCCCTCTATAACACTGAGGATCAGGGTCTTTTTCTGTGACAGATGCAAAGAAGCAACAATAGCAGAGGTTCAACCTCACAGATGCCTGATGAGCCAAGTGCCCTGTGGAACTTGTGCTTCAGTGTACCAATACTAGTTGCTCTTCCTCATATGAGTGACCATCTGATGGCACAGGTGTATCACGTTGTCCTTGAGTGTCCTGTCAGACAGGGTCAACACCTGGGTGGTACACACAAGTCACAGAGCACCAGTCCTTCGCTGAGCTGAGTCCTTCAGTCTCAGCTAATGGTGAAATCAAGATTTAATCTGAGACACATAGATTGATCTGGGCCATAGCACACTACCCAGGGTGACTAAAGAGGGCACCAATCCCAGTTAGGGACTCCTGTTCCTAATGCCAATTATCAAAGCTGATTTAGGTCAGTTAAATCTATAACAGAGTCTCAGTAGGACTCGGCATGTCGGTACAAACTAGCACAGCTCAGACTGCAAGCCCATCAGCAGGCAGCAGCAGCACAGCTCAAGGAGCACACTGGCCAGGAGGGCACCTCCACATGAATGTTCCCAGCCGGCAGTGGAAGTGGTGAGCAAGCCAGACACAAGAGAAGAAAGACCCTTGGGTGTGGCAGTCATTGCTTAGACTGCCCTGCTCACAGTATCTGTTGTCTTGTGGTTGCCTATGGAGGGTGGGATCATTCTCTCCCCAAAACTGGCTAGGATGTCAAGAGTGATGATGCTCCTCAGGCACCAAGAGGGCATGAAAAATTCATTACTCATGAGGCTTTCTGGAAAGAGCAGTGTGTGCACCCAAGCTGGTCTGAAATGACTTGAATGAAACAAGGGGATAGTGGCCTTGGTTTTGATGGTGGCTACGAGGTGGGAGCAGACTGAGTATTCCTGTGCCCTGCCAGGGCTTGTGTGGTTTGACCATCTCTGTTGACCCCCCAGGGAGAGAGCACCAGGGCTTTCTTTTCACCTTCCCCAAATGTGGGATCACAGGGAAAGAGAGAGGGGTGGGGCCTGTCAAATATAAAAAATGGAGTCAGACTTTTTATTACTCTGACACAAAATGTTTTTACAAAGTTCTAATTTTGGCTTGACAGCTCAAATTGTATCATTAACAAGTATCGTCAGGTGTTTTCCATGAAGTGACAGTCTCACTTTGTTTGCTTTTGACAAAGTGTCTGTGAAATACACAAGCCTGAGTAATCGTAGTTTGTTAGTCCTTTCCAGTACAATGGCGTTCTATGGAAAAGGTATCTAGTGCAGCTTGCATCTCAATCACACAGCGCTTTTCCTCACGACAGCTCCTGTGTTTGGATACGTGGCACACGTGCATGACGCTTCCTTTCCTTTCCCTCACACGGCCTATTAAAAAGATGTTTACTCAGGGGCTGGCCGAGTGGCTCAGTTGGTTAAGAGCTCACGCAAGAGTGCAAGCTCTGAGCAAGAGCGGTTCGATTCCTGGCCGGAGCTGAGCTGCCGCAGAGCTGCCAACAGGTGGCAGGATGGCTCACCTAAAAAAAAAGAAAAAAAAAGATGTTTATTCAGGCATCAGGATTTAAACAAAGTTTGCTGCTTCATCAAGAAAATCTGTAGAGAAACTGGGATTTTCTTTTGCCATGAGTGCGTGGATTTGAGGAGCCCTATGACCCCTGGTACAGTTCCATGGCACAGCCTTTGTTCATGCTAAGGCACCAGCAGTTTGTCCCAATGTTGCCTTTGGACCATTAGTGAAAATGTCAACTTAGTGAAAATGGCACATAATGTTTTAGTAGTATTATTGAAATAGTTTTGACCTCACAGCCCCCCTGAAAGCATGTCAGGGACCACCCTGCCCCCTTTCAGATGCTTGCATTCTGCACTTTGAAAACTGATAGACAAGGTCAAAATCAAGTGGCAGGTAAGGTCACTTTGCTCTCCTTGTGGCCATAGTGCAAGGAGGCTACTGCAGGAGGTTAAGAATTAGGACCAGTAATTCAACCAGCATGGGTGTCTTATCAATCTCAGCTTGTCTAACCAAACTCACTCAGTTTGCATTATGTTCCAGGCTCTATTTGGGGGAATCAATAATAAACAATTAATAAATTGTGCCTCCTGATGTGTTCCCAATCAGTGGAAGGTGCAATAAATGATCATAAAGCACTTATCGATATGTCTTATGATAGAAGTAGCACATACTATGTGCTAAAGGAGCACAGTAACTAAATTTCCACAGTGGATTCAGAAAAGACTTAAGGATGTGATGTGTAAGCCAAGTCTTAAAGGAAGTAGAGGTAGTTCAGGTGGGGAAAGAAGGATAGGCACTTGCAGCTGAGGGAAGGACATATGTAATGACATGAAAGCCACAAAAAGTGAAACCTGTTGACATTTCTTTAAAACTGGCTCCAACTCTGGGCTTCTATGACTGTCTCAGTGACCCACTAACCACCCCAGACCATAGCCTGAGGCTTACTCTCATCTCTGCCTTCTCCTCTTTAGCCTTTCCTCCATTCATTCTTTTAGTCTTTCATTAAATTTATATCAAGCACCTATTAGATGTTTTTAGAGAGTTGCCTCTTACTCAGGGTTGGGAGGCTTAAAAATCTGAAGTGGAGAAGGTAGGAAATTACCTCTGAAAATTCCTTAGCTCACCCACATAGTCTAATATACAGAGGGTACAAAAAAATGTATACACATTTTAAGAAAGGAAAAAACTGTATTAAAATTGTAATACTCGATATATACTGATAACAAAAGATGAATACAAGTCACATTTGACTTCCACAATTACAAGAGGTACTCAAAGTGGTTACGATCAGCGTCCAGACACTTCTGATGACAGAGAACTACTGCTTGAGCAATGTTGACCAAAGTGTCCACTCGTTTTGCTGCAGATGCCATTTCAATTTCTTCCCAAAGTACCTCCAGTGTAGCTGGTTTCCTACAGTACACCATATCCTTTAAGTTCTCCTATAAGTAGAAGCCAAGGGGTGTTAAGTCAGGAGAACGTTCTCGAATTTCAAATACCACTTCAAAATGGTCTTGTGCTCCTCAAATGAAAACCTTGCTCCCACCATTTTCTTTGACTGTCCTGCTTGTCGCATGGTGACGCTAGAACATTCATTTGATTAACGCCATCTTTTGAACAAATGTCATACTACACATTGCCACCATAATTCAATTCAACTTCAAAAAGTAATACCTAGATAACGTCTCTTAAAATGTCTATACATTTTTTTGGCACCCCCGGTGTATGATTTTACGAAGACACAATGACTTGATTTGGAGATCCATGTTGCACATAAGAAAGGACCTTTAAACACTAGCTCTGCTGCGAGATGCTCAGACTGTGAGAGGCATGTGGGAGCAGAGATCAAATGAAGAAATCAGATTCCTAGATTCATGCAGCAGATGAGCCTGCACATGTTAGATTGCTCTCCCTTTTCTCTCAGGCGTGCACACATACTCCCATACTTGAACCTGTATAGAGAAAATGCAGATACAATGAGACTCCCTTCTGTTTTGTCCCTGGTCATATTGGCATTGCTTTCTGCCACCTCCGTCACCACCCTGCTCTGGCTCCTGACTGCTGTTAGAGTCCTGGATAACTGGTCTCCTGTTCTGGTCTTTGCATGCTCCCATCCATTTTTGGCACTAGTCAGTTGAAGCTCTCAAAAGCTCCTTGATTTAAAGCCTTTCATATGGTCCCCCAATGCCAAGTGGACACTTAGCACAGAAGACATTGTGCTAATGTAATTTTCACCTCTCTGTCTTTTTTCCCCAACCAGAATGTTAGGTCTCTGAGGGTAAAAATCACCTCTTCTTTCCTCTGTAACTTCAGACTCTCCCCATAGTGGGACATCCATGAATTCTAGTCTTTTTTGATGATGGTAAAGAGGACATTAAAGTATACATTTTGCCCACTGCATGCAAATTGATGTTCACTTGGTTTTCTGTTTTTCCCTCCTGTGTCCACACGGTTCCTCCGTCCTTCTGCTTTAAGATAATTAATTATCTGACAATGATTACTCGCTTTGTGAACCCTCCTTCTAGGAAACCTAAAGCTGTCAATCACTTGTCTTTTGCAGATCTTTTTCTCAAACCTGATTCTCTTTATGTCCCTAAAGCAAGGGCAACCAGTTCATAAGCATTAACAAGGTTGTTTTCCCCGCATGGGAACAGTCACTCCCTGCTGAGTACATTCTTCTTTCTGCCTGGAGGGATGGTGTGTGGAACGGAACTCCACTTGCATCAGGGTGGCTTCTCCACCGCCTCATCCAGTTGTGTGAAACAGCAGGGGACTTCCATCTATGCAACACTTCACAGACTGGAAATGTAATAAATGTTCCTTATTTGTGCCCAACTTGTTTCTAAGAAGAATTCAGGGTAGTTTACAAAGAAAAAGAAACCATAAAAAAAAGTGGCAAAGAGAAAAAAAGTTCAATCTTGTAAGATGATAAAAGGTTAGTGAAAACCTATATACTTGTAATGTATTTTCTCCTGGATTTCTTGCAAGACCCTGCAGTTGGAGCTATCATAGTCATAGAGCCCTGGGGTTAAAACAATGCAGTCAATTCAAAGAAACAAAATTTCTATTATTGATCCCAGAGAGAAATTTCTCCCAAGGATTTCTATAAGAGAATCCCTATAGTATACAACGTCCTCAACAACATTCTTACCACAGAATGTTGATTAAACCAACAGTAGTGGGTTTCTTAGGGATGTTTCTTCTAATGTCACCAAATGTAGCCTTAGAGAGAGAGAGAGTAGGATGTCTTGGAGAAAAGAGGCTTCCTCTGAACCTGGTGGGATGGAGGTAGTCCTGAGCTAGGCTGAACAGGACGGGCAGGACATGTCGGGCAGGGTAGGGCTAGGAATTGTGTTCTAGGAGGGTGAGATCACAGGGATAACTGGGCTGGCTGGGCATGGCTGAGTGGAACAGGACTGGATAGAGCAGAGCTTAGCTGGGCAAGGCAGAGCTGGGCAGGACGAGACAGTACTGGGCAGAGCGAAGCATGGCTGTGATGTGCTGGGCAGGTCTGGGCATGGATGCCTGGACTGGGCAGACTCATCAGGACTGGGCAGTTCAAGGCAGAGCTGGGCGGGGCTGCTAGGGCTGGGTGGAGCAGGCAGAGTAAAGCAGGACTGGACAGACTGGGCAGGTCCGGGCCGGGGAGAAAGCATAGCAGGACAGGGTCCTGGACTCTGGAAGGAGTTGATGAAGGAGAGTGTACTCTGCTCCCAGCAGTCCCTAGAAACTGCAGCCCCAACTCATCCTCCCCGGGTATCTGGAGCCTGTCTGCCCTGGTCCCATTGTGTCCATTCCATGCTAATGTGGCCTCTGCCTGAAAGTCTTCCCTGGGAAGCTCCCCCTTGTCCTTCAAGACCCAACGCAAATGGCACTTCCTCTGTGCCACTTTCCTGATGCCTCAGCTCTGCAACCTGACACCTCACCTTGTATCTCCCTTGGAGCACCAATCATTTGTACCTGTGTCATTCCTAGTGTTGGGGGGAATTCAATCTTTTCTCTCCTGCGCATTCATCATGAGTGAGAGTGATTTTACTTGAATGGTCTCTAATTTGTCACACCTAATGTTACTATAGTAACAGACTATTTGTAATATGCCTCACGATTAACATGTGGGACATCTCTACTGGGAGCCACTTTCATAGGCTAAGATTTGACTGCAGGACTAAGGAATAGAGATAGAAAGGTCATTAAGAGGTCTTACGAGGAAATTGAGGCCCACAGAGGATAATTGACTCACCAGAAGTCACCCAAAGAATTTGGGGGAGAACCTAGGCAAACTTATTCTGACTCTTGGTCTGATGTTTTCTCCTGCAGGACTTTTCAAAAACATGTGGCTTTATATATCTCCAGGCACTCAGGGTTAATGGTTTTGAAACCCAAGATTCTCTAAATGTGGGTCAGTAACTCCTGGGATTTGGGGATTTGTAGAAACTTCTCTGGGATGTCACTGCCCAACCTAAACTCATAAGCCTTTTCCCCTTAACCCAATGGCATCCCCAGGGGCTTCTTCTCCTCTTAATGGCTTTGCTGGTTACTATAGGAGCCCATGAGATTGAGAGAGAATCACAAATAAACACATCTAGGTCAGCCTGGTGGAAAGAGGATGGCCACTGGTCAGACAGGCCCGGGTTCAGGTTCAGGCTTGTCACTTGAGTGAATCATTTGCCGTCCCCAAGTCTCAGTTTTCTGATCTATAAACCGGAGTATTTACCTCATAGGACTGTCATGGGGAGTACCAGAGATAATGAGTGCAAAATGCCTAGCACAAAGTAGGCACTCAGCAGACACATTTTCTGCCTTTCCCTGAAAAGAGCCCTCAGACATCACTTCGTAGAGCCTGTTCATGCTGGAGAGGGCGTTTAGAACAGCAGCTAGAATACTGAGGAGTTCAGGCTCTGACGTCAAGCCCAGCCCTCGTTCAAAGCTTTGCTGTCCCTTACAGGATTTGTCAACTTGCGTAGGTGAGCCTCAGTTCCCTCATTGTCCCTCCTTTATAGAACCACTGGGAAGATTAAGTGAAATACTGCGTACAAATGATTTAGCAGCGTAGTGCTTTGTACCAATCAATGCCAGCCAGTACTGGCAGCATTTTTAGCCCAGTAAAACACTTTAGACCGATGCCAGTGAGAATCTCCCTGTAAGAGACCAGCAAATGTTCCTTGGATCAGTTCTCCCTCCAGGGCTGGCTGAGCCCCCCACACACCCCCTGTCTCTGGGCTTGATCCTCCAGCCATTATGAAAATGAAGGTGGCCTCCTGGCAGCTGCTTCTCCCTCTCTGGATGTAGTGAGCCCCAGGTCTGTGAAGTGCTCAGAAGCATGTCTGAAAACTGTAGGTAACAGTGACACATGGTTAAACCAAATGTACGAGCGGGGTTCCTTTACCTTCCCCTCCCCAACCCTGGACTCGCTCCCACCCAAAGATACGGCAACCCTGTGTCTCCCCACCTTCCCCCACCAGTTTGGAGGCCCATGATTAGCACTACAGACTTGCCCAGCCAGGACCTGCCTGAGCCACGGCTTGAGTTTGAAGTTTTACCCAGATGAACATTTAATGAGCACCAAGCACAGTAGACTGTCCTGAGAGGGCCAGGAGTTGGGGGAGCAGGCCCCAGTGACCCAGAGCTGGAGAAGCAGCTGCTGCTCCCCTCTGCGTGCTTCCCACACCCCCCTCTTCTCAGTCGTGGCTCCCCCAGCAGGGTCCACGAAGGTATGCACCTGGCTGGCTTCTGGGACCTCAGAGCGGTGGCTGCAACTCTCATCAAGTCGTGATCCTCTCTTGCTGAAACAGGCGAGGGGGAGGAGCCTATCTGTGATATAATTGGGGAGCCATTGGCAGGGCTGGGCTGACAGGACAGGAGGGGCCTCTCCAAGAGCAGCTTCCTTGGCTGACTTCTGAGAAGGTCAGGGCACCAACACTGCCCTTTGTCTCCGCGAGATGCTGTGCCTGGCTGGCTCCTTGGGAGTTTGGGGTGACTCTGAAGAATGATGAGGCCCCACAACATAAACCTTGAAAGAAGGCGTCTCCAGGGACCTATGAAACACATGAAATGAAACCACTGCTGTGGAAACCATTTTCGTATGTTATGTATCATGGTGAGTTCTATAGTATGCCCGAGAGGCAGGCGGAGCACATGTCCATTCCCATGTGGATGGGGGAACCGAGGCCTAGACTAGATGAGTGAAGGGCCTGAGTTGCTAAGTGAATCAGGCAGGGCCAAGACTAGAACCAGAATTTAGGCCTTCAGTGCTCTTCCTAAGACTACTGGCTGCCCCAGGCAGCTCTACCAGAGACCTCCCCTGCTCCTGGGGCAGGTCCTCAGAGAGGCCCTGAAAGTCAGCTGGGCCAGGATGTCAGCATCCATGCCATGAGCGTTGGGCAGGCGGATACGGGGGCAAAAAGAGCTTTGAGTCCCCACTCAGCCAGGCAGCCTGGGTGGTTGTTTACTCCACAGATCCTTTTTGGTCCTCTGAAGAATGGATATGTAAAGAGCTGTCCCCCAGATATCCTGGCATTGTGAGAATAAAACGAGATGAGATGAGTATGAAAGTGTTTTGTAAATTATAAACAATCATAAAAATGAATCGCATAATTAATACAGAGTCAAAGAACCAGGTTGGGAAATTTATAGAGGAAAACAGCAAGGTAAGAAGAAAGGAGAGTGTGAATATAGGGCTGGTTTCCTTTCCTTATCTCCTTCCATCTTTTACCCAAAGGCTATCTACTCTTTCTTTGTGGAAGGTGCTGACATATTTTATTTGATCCAGAAACCCTAAGACCAGCTTTAAGATGAAAATCATTGCATGAGGCAAAACCACAATATGTGAGTATATTCCTAACTTTCCTTGAACTTTAGATTTTAAGCATGTTATTATATTGATATTTTAAACACTATTCTCTCTACTCTCAAGAATAGAAATTAGGTATTTGTTTGACGCTATGCATTAAAATAAAAGCAATTTAATTTGGAAGTGGTAATGTAATATGCACACAGGTACCACTTCAAAATCATGTCCTAAAAATGTCAGACTTACTTTGAACAAGTTTTAGTGGGGATATATTACAAAGCAAAGGGAATAAATGCGTCATATAGGAAGTTGTAAAATATAGAAACCTTAATCAGTTGCAAGTTTAGACTCCAATAAAGGAGAATGATGATATGTGAATGAGTAATTATTTTAAATATAGGTATAATTGGGATTCCCTTTTGGCTCACATAAAATATTGTAAAACATGAGTTTTATGCAGCAAAGACATTTTGTCATCAGTCCCATTATTCCTCATAGAATATTATTGGAGGAAGAATGACCTTTGCTAATGACTGCTTGGGAAGATGTAAGGGAATGGGTCAAGATCATTAACTCTGACCTGAAGAAGGAACTGAAGCCTGGAGAACTTAGGTAACCCACTCAAGGTTATGCTGCCAATCAATAGCAGAGGGGATTGTGTAGCCCAAGTACTCTGACTTTCCAGCCGGTGCATTGGCCCCTAAAGCTTAAATATTGCTTTTCATTATTAGCTTTTGTTAGCAATGTCAACTGGTGCTATAATCTCCTTTTTTCTTCTTCTTAAACCTCATATATATATATATATATATATATATATATATATCTCCATCCCTTACCCCTCCTGAGTTGCAGATTATGTTGCATGGAGACCCAGGGTTTTGTGACTGTAACTTCACCCCAGTATGTGAGTGTGTGGTTGGTAGAGAGGACTGGGGATGGGGAGCAGTGTGCAATCAGTAGGGCCCTTCATCCTCAATCCCCCTTTATCCAGACTGCTCCAGTACTATTTGTCATCTAGCCTGGGTTTCAGAAAAATTTTGAATTTGAAAAGAGGATTCTATTACTAATAAAATAATAGGAAAAGTACCACCAAGAGGAAACCATGCCCCTTGGATTGTCTCTGGGGTTGTCGGGGGTCAAGGGTGGGAAACAAAGGGCCCCGGCAGCTGTTGTTTCCAGTTGAGGACAGGAGGGGGAGCCCTGCAAAGGACGATGAGACTATGAATATTCTCACTTCAGGTGTGAATCTGGAGGAATCAGGGAGCACCTGCCTCTCCCAGCTGCTCCTGAGAGGTTCTGTTGGCTCAGGAGTCCAGAGCGGCAGCCAAGGGCTGCCTCAGAAACAAACAGGCTGTTTTCAGAAAATAGGACATTTGGTATCTTTAAAGGCAGCATACCCCCAGCTCCCCATGTGGTGTGTTCACTTTGAAAGGGAGCAAGATTACAGAGGTGTTCAGGCCTGAATGAAGGGTTCAGAGCCGTGTAACATCAAGCAGTTCCAAACTCCATGTTTACGGGCCCAAATCCTTTCATCTTAGGATCCCAAAGCACCTTCCCTGGCATTAAGGGCGATTACTTCAGCTGTACAGAGAGAAAATAGAGATATGATACGAGAAAGAACAGAGCCTGCAGGATGAGATAGTGAGGGGATGGTGAGCCGTGTGAATAAATCCTGGGGCTGGAGGAGACCTTGAAGAGCTGTTGGAAGTGTGATGGGGTTTCTCACCTCCCACCCACCCCCCTTGTGGAGCTTGAAACTAAGAGAGGTGAGATTAAGTGCTTTTGGAACTGAATTATATTTCTCTTTCCTCAAAATATTGCTAGTGAAATAATCCTAAAGTGAGATGATTATTAAGAAACTTGAAAAGCAAGCACATCACACCCTTTGAGTAGTTCCTAATATAATAAAAAAATATGCTTTGCTTCAGTGTTTATACACCAATTCTAACTCCACGAATTTATTCATAAAGCATCAGTAAGAAATTGAGCAGCTGTAGCTGTGAGGCTAAGCAACAATTCTGAAATACAGGCTTACCTCGGAGATATTGCAGGTTTGGTTCCAGACCACTGCAGTAAAGCGAGGATCGCAGTAAAGAGAGTCACGTGAAGTTTTTGGTTTTCTGGTGCAGAGGAAAGTTATGTTTATGCTAAACTGCAGTCTATTAAGTGTGCAATAGCATTATATCTAAAAAATGTACATACCTTAATTTAAAAATATTTTATTACTAAAATATGCTAACCATCATCTGAGCCTTCAGTGAGTTGTAATCCTTTTGCTGGCGGAGGGTCTTGCCTCAACTGCTGCTGGCTGCTGGCTGATGCGGGTGGTGGTTGCTGAAGGTTGGGGTGGCTCTGGCGATTCTTAAAATAAGACAACAATGAAGTGTGCTGCATCGATTGACTCTTCCTTTCACTCGAACACTTAGAGGTCTTTGTAGGGTTATAAATGGGCATAATTTCAATGCTGTGTGTCTCAGGGGATAGGGAGGCCCGAGCAGAGGGAGAGGACAGGAAACAGCCAGTTAGCGGAGCAGCCAGAACACACAGAACATTAATCCATTAAGTTTGCTGTGTTATATGGGCACGGTTTGTGGTGCCCCGAAACAATTATAATAGTGACATCAAAGAGCATTGATCACAGACCACCAATAATGAAAAAGTTTGAAATATTGTGAGAATTACCACCGTGTGACACAGAGACATGAAGTGGGCAGATGCTGTTGAAAAAATGGCCGTGATAGACTTGCTTGACTCAGGATTGCCACAAACCTTCAGTTTGTAAAAAAACACATCTGCAAAAGCACAATAAAGTGAAGCACAATAAAACAAGGCATGCATAGACATAAAAATGAAAGCTCAAGAGTCCAAGAATCAATGATCGCAGCATAGAAAGGAGGTACTGGTGACAAGTTTGTGTTCATTTCATAGGCTATGTCATTTCATCCTCACAATACCCTGTAGAGGTAGGCTTCATCATTTTTATTTTACAGGGGAAGAATCTGAGGCTTAGAGAGGTTATAACTTATTTAAGGTCACGTAGGAAAGAAAAGAAAGAATCAGTATTTGAATCCAGGTTTAGTTGACTCTGAGGTCCATGTTTTTTTTTTTACCCCATCATAGATGAGTTTGGTTTGAGACTAAAGGTTAATGCTGTTAGACTTTTAAATTTGGTTAGGGCACAAAGAAGATAAAGTATTTTGGAAGAAACTTAACAAGAAATTTGCCAATCTTATTGGAAGAAAACCATAAAACACTTTTAAGAGACACAAAAGTGTGGAGTTGAACAAGTAGAAACACATCCCTTGTTCTTGGATAGGGTATCTCAATATCATCAACATGTTGGTTCTCTTTAAGTTAATTGATAAAGTTGATTTGGTCACCATAAAAATGCTAACATGCTGTTTGTTTTCTGTAGCTAGACAAGCTATAAGTTTATGTAAAAAAATAAACATGAAAGAATAGCTCTGTGTGTGTGTGTGTGTGTGCGCGCGTGCGTGCGCGTGTGCATGCATGCATGGTGGTGATGGTGGTGGGGGTGGTGGAGAGAAGGGACCAGGTCTACTAGATATTAAAACATACTACAAAGTTTCTGTAATTAAAATAGTGTAGAGAATGTACTGGAATTTAAAGAGATGGACCCATGAAATAAAATAGAAAGTCTAAAAACAGACCAAATACATACAGAAATTTAGTGTATATGATAAAGATGGCATCTAAAAATCACTGGGAAAAAGACAGATATTTTAATAAGTAATGTGAGGCAACTGGATAGCCATATAGTAAAAGATAAAATTAGATCCATACAATATGTAGGAATAAACTTCAAATGGATCAGGGGAAAGCAGAATTTCTGGCTATGGTGGCATCAAAAATTTGTCATATCCTTCCCCCCCAAATAAGTATAAAATGAAAAAATTGTAAGAATAAAATCATTTAAGGGACCTAGAGATTGAGCACAGGCAGGCAAAAATTGAGATGCATTTATTCATGAAAAACCATTAGTGCTTTGGATGAGAACATCAGAGTCTGCAACCCACTTGCCGGGGCTGCATTATCTTCCCACCACCATCCTCATCTTCACACATAAATATTTTGGCAAGAATTGTGGTTTTGTCGTTGAAGAGTTGGCCAGAAAAATAGCAGCATTTCTGCCAAGCAGGTTGGCGTCGATAAGGGGCAGAGGGCAAAAACTTAGGGTGCTATCAGTAGAAGTAAAAATTCACTATAAAATGAGTTGGGGAAAACCTACAACTCTGCTTAACTTGAGATTGGGGCTCAAGAGCAAGTTGAGGCAAATGGTGGGTCAGTCAGATATTTAGGAAGGGAGCCCTGAAAATGATAATTAGAAGGGCTAGATCAGCTCTCCACCTACCAACTGACTGACCACGAAAGGAGGTGCGTGGTTAGGAGACACTGAAGAGAGCCCAGTGGAAAGGACAAGTCAAGGCGGACTTGAGAACTGGCTGCACTCGGAACTCTTTCTAACCTGTAGATAAATAGATCAGTGGAAGGAAGGGTTGGGAGCCTGAAGAGAGAAAGGTGTTTGAGAACAGTCTCAACTCAAATTGTTGGTTGTCGGCTAAACTACATAACCCCTAGAAAGCCAGGTTAAAAAATGAAGGTAAGAATAAAAAAAACTGATGAGAGACTTCAGTGTTTGCTTACCATGCAGAGAGAGATTCTGTAGCTTATATCCAGGCAAATTACTGTCACTACTAAAAAACTCCAGAAAAACAAAAACAAGTAAACAAACAAACAAAAACACCCCTCAGGAAAAATCAGAATCTCGAGTTGTTATAAAATATTATCTAAAATGTGATTTTCCACAAAAATTATGACATGCAAATATTCTACAATTAATTGTAAATATATTAAAACTATTGAATCTTATAGTTTAAATAGGTTAATTGTATGGTATATGAATTATATCTCAGTAAAGCTGTGATATCTAGGTATGTATTAAAATAAAAGATGTCAGGGGCAGCCTGAAGGGATTCTTACTGGCCAAATCTGGGAAATTTGAGCATCCAAGTAAATTAGGACAGAATAGATTATAACCCATTGAATAAAACAAGTATCTATGAGTCCATAATGATAATAAATATGTAAGTAAGTAAATAAATGGGGGAGAAAGGAAAGCTCTTTTTACAGTAGAATGTCAACTATTAAATATAGAAGAAATGATGGTGTTAGAAAAATCAGCATTTTGCAACCATTCTAGTATAAATTGATTCAAGCAGATATCTTCTGTTGTTCTAAATCTGGCAAGGGTGGGGAAGTTTTATGAAGAACAGAATACTTATGTAGTCACAAAATATTTCTCCACAATCACATATTAATTTAAAAGGAAAATGTGAATGAAAAATGAACAACAGAAGTGACAACAATGAACAACACTTTAACCAAGTGATCCAAATGGACATTGTGAGTAAGGGGCAAATGGCCATGTGGCGCCAGAACAGATATCAGCACAAGGAAACATCGAACAAACCCAAATCGAGAGAAATTCTATAAAATAACTGACCTGTAATCTTCAAAAAGTATCAGTGTCATGAATGACAAAGAAAGGCCAAGGAACTATTTCAAGTTAAAGGAGACCAAAGGAGACCAAATACACATGCGTTCCTGGACTGGGTCCTTCTCTGGAAAAAAAAAATGCTGTAAAGGATATTATTGGGACAATTGATAAAATTAGAAAACCATCTATAGATAAAATATATTGTTAAATTTCTTGAATTTGATAACTGTACTATGGTTTTATAAGAGATCCCTGTTCTTAGGAAAGATACATTGAAATCTTAAGGATAAAGGGATATGATATATATGACCTATGCGCAAATGGTTCAGAAAAACATTATTCTCTCAATCTCTCTCTCTCTCTCTCTCTCTCTCTCTCTCTCTCTCTCTCTCTCTCTCTCACCAAATATGGCAGCATGTTAAAAAATATGGGTAAACGTCTGGAAGTTTTTGTGCTTCTTTAAGTTTGAAATTATTTGAAAATATATAATTAACAACAAAATTAATGTGGCTAAGAATAATATCCGAAGCTCTGTTAAGGCTTGAACTGAATTATGTGTGAATTAGATTGTCTTTTAGTGAAAAATTAGGGTTATATCACATTTTTCACGGACTTTGGATTTTAAGATTTTTAATAACGTTTTTGAAAATAATCTTTCCTTCCTTTAAAGTAAAAAATAGCAAAACTAGTGTGTGTGTGTGTGTGGGGGGGGCAGGGTGAAGCCAACCCCGCTGGTCCACTCCCTGCCCTTCCCATTCTCAAGCTCAGCTCTGCTCCTCAGAAGCAAGCCCTTTGACTCTTTCCCGGATTGAGTTGAGTCTGGCTGCTACCAGATGCTAAATGGCACACTGACACCACTGTCTTATTGGTTGACGTCCCCATATGGTGAAGGAAGATGTAGCTTCTTTACACTCTCGTCCTCTCCTTTCTGTACTCCTAGGAGAATGATGTCACTACTTTTAGTTCCCTTAGCTTTAATGCCCCATCTTTATTAACATATAACATTGTGTAAACTTAAGGTGTGCAAGATGATTTGATACACGACACGTATTACGTATTGTGTCTACTTATTGTATTGCGAAATGACTACCACACTAAGGTTAGTTAGCACATCCCTCACACCTCACATAATTACCTTTTGTGTGTGTGTGATGAGGACATTTAAAATTGACTCGCTTCACAACTTCCAAGGATATAACAGTATTGTTAACTATAGGCGCCATGCCATGCATTGGATTCCCAGAACCTAGTCATCTTATAACTAACTGTAAGTTTTTACACTTTGACCAGCATCTGCCTAATTCTCCCACCCCCATCCCCTGGCAACCACCATTCTACTTTCAGTTCCTTTAGCTTGGAGATTTAAAATTTTGTACTTAAACCTCTGGATCTCCTGATAGGAAGACCATGCCTCTTCCACTTTTGTAAAATGAAAACGTTAAGACCCCAGCTCTCCCTTGCCTCTTCCTTCACCTTGCAATTTCTGTGAGCTGAACCTGTACATTGCTTCAGCTGAGAGTATCTACATTATATTTTGGAATTATAATTAAGAGTTTATTTGCCTTGACTATAAGTTGATTCCAGAAGTGGAAACGAACATAAACCTTTGAGGTTATTATGAAGAGGATAAAGAGGCGCTGACTGTTTATTGCAGAGCCAAGTACTATGCTCTGATTATATTTCTTTCTCTATGGTTGCAGTGTCTTTACTCTGCAACTCAAAGGAAAAAATCCTCAGATGGATTATTTCTTACATTTCACCAGTTTCTCAAAATCATGTCATATATAAACTGATTTCATGTTTGCACTTTGCCTTTTATTGTGCTTGCCCCTCCTCAACCCCCATCCTGAAACTACAGATTGCTGTAACATTTTTCTTGTTAAGGGAAGACATGTATGACTTGTCACTTCATTCCTTTATCACTCAATCTTTCTATTGTTGAGAATCCATTTAATTACTTCTTCAAGGACAATTATCTCCTGTTCTGTGTTAAACCAGCTGCTTCTTATTTGGACCATAACTTTCTTGAGAGCTTTTCATTTTTCTTGGTGTATCTAGGTGCCTACCTTTATTTAACCGCCGTGTGTGTGTGTGTGTGTGTGTGTGTGTGTGTGTGTGTGTGTGGTTTAATGCTTTTATCGTTCCTAATGGGTTTTCAGACTTTTCTGTTTAGTCTACATTCCCCCCTCTCCTCCAACAATTTCTTTTTTCTTTAGAATCTTCCTTCTTGAAGATCTCAAGTCTCTCTGGTCCATTCTTCACTGGTTGCTGGACCTGTTTCACAGCTATCACACTAGGATTTTTTTATGTTGTTATCCTAGATACATTATTTGTGTCTGGATCCCATAGCTTCTGCTTTCTTTATTTCCATCCCTAATTTGTTGAAGTACGTCCTAAAGTAACTTTTAAGAGAGGATACCTGGAATATTACCTTTCTGAAGTTTTGCATGTGTCAAAATACTTTTATCCTTCTTTCATACTTGATTAATCAGTTTCCTAGTTACAAAATTCTAGATTAAAAACACTTTTTTCTCAGCCTTTAAGATATTCTTCCATTATATTCTAGAATCCAGTGTTTGTGATGAAAAATAATGGTGTCAACCTGAATTTTCTTTAGTAGGTAAACTCCCCCCACCCCAACACACCCCATAGTTTTATTAGCTTCTATATAGGCTTAGTGGTCATGTGTCTGAATGTAGGTCAAGTTATTTCATCCTCCTTGACACTATGTTTTCTCTTTTAGGAACTCTGTCAGTTGAATCTAGACTTTCTGAAATGACCACTATACCTCTTTTTCTCTCTCATATTATACATGTGTTTGGTTTTTTGTTCTCCATTCTGAAAGTAGTTCTTGACTTTATCTTCTAATGATTCTATTTATTTATTTCTTTTCTTTGGGAAAATTATATTTTTGACTTCCAAGAGATCTTTATAGCTCTCGATATTTTAAAAATGGCATTCTGATCTTGTTTTATTAGCGCAGTATATTCTTGAATTCTACTGGGGACATTTTCTTATCTTGATGTTTCTTCATTATGCTGCAGGCTTTGCTCATCTAGTCACTTTGGTTGAGGCTGGGAGAAAGCAGATTGGGATCTCTCTGTACTTTTCTGGGCTTCTTGACTGGCGGCTTTCCTTAGGGTGCAGAGTCTTGGGAGCCCTTATACTGGGGCTTCCCAAATACCCAAATGAGGGGGCACCTTGCTTGGGACACAAACTTTCATAGGAAAGGCTGTAGTCCTCCTCATGTAGTTTGTTCTAATACATTAGAAAAAGAGACTTTCTTTTTTAATTCTTTGCAAGCCTAGCACCCAGTATTCTGCAAATGAGAATAGAGGCATATTGTTCCATCAACACACATTTCATCTTTGTTCCATCAACACACATTTCATCTTTCCTCCATTTTAACTCCGGGTTTCACTGCACTTGCCCCCTCTGGAGTTTCTCCTTAACTCTTTCCTCATTTGTAGCCAACTCTAAGTGTATTCTAGGCTATGGTTTCACCTGTTATCAGTCAGTATTTACCAAGTGATTTCCTTTTCCCTTTGTTAAGTACTGTGGTCTGCTGGTGGCCCTTTCCCTGTTCTATTTGATCTTTTATGAGGTCTTGGGAGGAATAAGAAAGTGACTCTGGCATTTGGGGAGTTGGGTGGGTCAGCAGGGTGGAGCTGCACAGCTCACCAGACCAATCTGTTCAGGAAAGATGGTGCCCACCTACCGACTGCAGGGAAGGAGGGCTCCGCAAAGGGAAAATGCTGACTGTTCTCCAGCCCTTGCCATAAAGCAACACAACTCAGTCTGCTCCCCCCCCCCTATGCCTCTGAGGCCCCGCAATCACCGTTTCAACTCTGGAGCCCAAGATGAGTGCCTGCGGTGAGCGAGTGTGTGCGCCATTTAAGAGACGTGTGGGTTTCCTGCAGCCTTCTGTCCCACCTGGATGGTGGGAACCTCCACCGTTTTTCACTGCCAGATGTTATGGGGCTCCTCTTCCTGGCGTCAGCACTCTGAGCTGGGGAGGCCAGTGTGGGAGTAGGATCCCTCAGTCCTGGGGGCGGAAACCTCCACAGCCGAGATATCCCTGCTGATTCGTAACCTCCACATGGAGGTTTGGGGACAGCCCAATTCGCCTCTGTACCCCTCCTACCAATCTCGACGTGGCTTCTTTATATCATTAGTTATAAAACTCCTGTTGAGCCAGACTTCAGATGGTTCTCCAGGTCAATTGTTCAATAATTTAGTTGAAATTTTAATGTGTTCATGGAATGAAGCAAACACAGTATTTATCTCCTCCACCATCTCGAATCTCTCCCCCAGCTCTTACGACTTTAAATTCTCCTCTCTCAAGTGCTGGGTACCTGCCACAGGTAACTGTCTCCCAGAGCTTAATCCTGCTCAAATATAAGCTCAGAGGCCAGAAAACATAAGGTTTGATTTAAGAAGATTGTTCTGACTGTAACTAATAGTCTTGGGGCCTTTTGGGGAAAACAAGCCCACTGTTTATTGGTCTCTCAAGTCTCTGTTAGCCTCAGAAGCTGGCTTCTGTTCTAAGGAGACCTGGTTTCCTCATCTCGCACCTGGCCCTGAGACCCACAAGGCAGGGCCCCAGCTGCTGGGCCCAATGGGAGGTGTATACACAGGCTCCAACCTGCAGCTCACCCGGCTGCTCGGAACCTGAGCTTTGTTGAATTATTGCAAACCTGCTGACTTTTTTTTTTCTTCTTAAATAATACTGGATACATAAGTTCAGCAAGGGGCTTAGAAGAAGGAGTAAAACATTTCTTTGTCATTGATAATGTCATTACCAAAAGCAGCTGGCAGTTTCCAGGCCAGGGTTGTGCTGGAGCCAGTCTGGAGCTCAGCCCGGTTCCAGGACAGAGGAAAATGGAGACGGATGTAGTAGGGAGGTGGCTCTGGGAGGCCTGAGGGACTGCAGAGCCACCTGTTGCTACTGGGCAGCGAGCATCCAAACACCCAGGCATAAGGCAAAGGTCTAGCAGTGGTGGGGAGAGAGATGCTGGCCCTAAGTGCCAGTCTAAGGGGCCCTGCAAAGACGCCAACTTTTGCGGTGTGGCATAGAGGGCGCAAACACATTGCATTGCCCTTGAGCATCGTGTCCTTTCTTGCTGTACCACAGAGCAGAGAGAGCTCCTCTGGGAAGGCATAGCTGCCCATGTCCTTCCTGAAAATTTGCCTTTAGGTCCATATAGCCCTCTTGAATCCATCAAGTTCGATCCCCAACCCTATTATCTCTCATAAACTCTGAGTGAATGGTGGATATGTCCCAGGTTGGAAGAGAGACGCTCATATTGCTCCAAGGAGGGCAGAGATGTGTGGAGAGGTTAGGAGCACGGGCTTGAAAATCAGAGCAAGCACTTTCCGAATTTCATCTCTGTCACTTCCTATCTGCACGGAATTGGGCAAGGAACTTCGTTTCTCGAAGCCACAATGATGTATACAATGGGGCTAATGCTACCGATCTAGTAGTTTGCTGTGAAGATTAAATTAGATAACATTTAAAGGGCACAAGTACCCACTGAATGGTGGCTGTTGTACGAGTGAGGACTTTTGGTCTTGCCCCTGAAAAGGAAGGCTCAAGGGATTCTTTCATCCTCAGTGGGCCCCAGACTGAGGGGTTATGCCTGCTAGATGCCTTCTTCTCCTTCCTGGATTTGGATAGGTCTTAATGATCCTAAAATATTCAATTTAAGAGTTTCTCTCTCTGGAACTTTCCTTGACCCCTATGAGGCTGAACCAAATGTCCTTCCACTGGGCTTCATAGTTTGCCTTATATGCCATTGTTTTGGAATGAGCTGCTTATGTCTCTCCCACTAGATGGTAAACTTCTGCTGGCCAGGGACATTTTTTTCTTTATATTCCAGCATCACTCATAGTTTGTGGCAGAGAAAAGCCCAATATGAACAGAACTGAATTCAGGGTCCAAGTTTGTCCCTTTCTCCAGGTCAGGGCAAGGTGCCTGCTCAAAAAGGTAGGGTCGATAGCATTAATTGCGCCTTTAAAAGTGGATCCACAGAGGAGGAAACCCTTATTCCTACATGCCTTGTTTGAGCTGGCAGTAATTGTGGGGGCTTTTTGCAGATGGAAGCCATTAAAGGGAAGAGAACAAAATGAGAGAGAAAAATAAGAGAAACAGGAAGAGGATAAGCAGATATGTAATTGGTCCATTATAGATTTTTACTGATTGAGCAAAATAATTGTTGCTTGAATGCACATGAAAGGGGGAGAGAAACAGAGGAGAGTATCAGGGAGAAGACAACCACGCAATGGCGCACAGACTTACATCCATCTCTGTGCCATGCAGTAGATGGGCTCCAGCGAAGCTTCAGCGATGGGAGGAGGAGAGGGTCGGCCAAGAGCTCCAGCTCTGGGGTCTGATTATCTGGTTGGGATCCCAGTTCCACCAAATGACCACTCAGCTGGTTCTTAAAATTGAATTTTCTGAGTCATACAAAGTGAATAATGATAATGTCTTTCTTTTGTAAGGATTAAGTGAGATCATCAGTATAGAAGCAGTTGTCAGAGTGTTTGGTACATAATAAGTGCTCAATAGATTATATTAATTATATAAATGTTGTAGTTTTTTTCTGAATGTCCTGGGCCTGGCTCTGGAGCCTCAGAGAGTTGGGGCAAAAGTGGGGTGAAGGGAAATCCTTGGCTAGAGGATAGTATGGTTTAGAAAAGGTCTCCTCTCCAAGTTTATATTCATTAAGATACTCAAAACATTTCTACTGTGGATCTAAAGGAATTAGCTACATGGAGAGAGAAAAATAAAAGCAACAATAGTGGAAAGAATGACCTTGGAGTCAGGGCTCCTGAGTTCTGGTCTAAATCCCACCACTGCTCATTTTTGTGACCTTGGGCAAGTTCCATAAGCTCTGGGTCTCTGCTCACTCATCTGTCAAATAAAGGAATTGGTCTATAAGCTCTTTTTTTGGGCTATAACAATCGTTGATTCTAATATCCAGTCAAACTGAGTTGAAATTTTTTTTCCTGTTTGTCTCCATTTTCTTGCTACCCTACCCAGTTGGCTGGGGGTTATAAACTGATTAATAGGCAAAGCAGACCTCACCAGACAGGATCTTTGTAAAGGGAATTGATGGCAGAATAAATACAAGTTATATCTAGCATTACATGTTTAAGTTATTAAGTTTAAGAACACAAAGATTTCTGCGGCAGAGGTAGGGGAGCGGTGGGAGTGGGCCTGAGAAACAGAGCTTCCTCAGAATGCATTGCACGATCAGGCAAGTGTGTGCATGGGCCCCCCTGTAACATACAAGCAGCGACTAAGTAAAGCAGGGGTTTCCATCTCAGAGAAGAGTGAACCAAGAGCAAAGCACAACGATTGATTATACATAACCAACGGGTTGTCTGATGGAGGAGGGTATAGCCTCTGTGGCACTCCAGGGGAGAATGATGACCAACAGGGCAGATGACAGATTTCAATGTGATTTAAGAAAACACATCCCTTCCTTTAAAAACAGGGGTTGGGGAACTTTTTCTGTAAAGGGGCAGATAGTAGAAAGCCATAATTTTGTCACAATTACTCAACTCTACCATTGTAGTGTGAAAGTTGCCATAAACAATATATAATAGCATGGCTGTGTGCCAGTAAACCATTATTCACAAAAGCAGTTGGCAGGCCAGATTTGACCCATGGGCCATAGTTTGTGACCCTTGCATTAGAGGAGCATCTGTGGGACTGGGTGGCTTTTGGAAGTATTGGGTTGTCAGAAAATTCATGACGTATTTTTTTCTGTTTTTCGTTGCAAAAATGAGTCATGACTTTTCCGACAACCCAGCAAGTGCTTAGTCCCCTGCCCCCCCCCCCCCCCAGCACCACAGGGAGGACAGTGTTCCAGAAGAGGTTGGAAGATCCTCTTAATAGTGCCAGGGTGTATATCCCTGCCTTGGGTGGGAGTTCTGATTAAACGGCCTGTGGGGTCTCTTAACACTGAATCCCATGATACTTAGAGGGTGGACAGAGGGAGAAACCACATGTAAGTGTCTGTGAGGGGCAGAGGACCTTGGAAGGTCCTCTTCCAAGAGAAGCTGGGGCTTATCAGACAAACTCCACAATTAGCCTGGGGCTGCTGCAGTCTACTGTGACACTTTTTCACTTTTCATTCCTCTCTCTTTGGAGAAACATTGTCTGGGAAGGATTTTCTTTTCTTACAACTTTGGCATGTTTGAAGGGGATCTCATGGAGATGGTCAATTACTAATATATTGGATGGGAAAAAACTCCTTTCTTCTTCCTTTTGATATTTTGGTTAACACACACCACCACCGCCACCACCACCATGTTTACATGTTCATGCAGGCCAGCTGAATACAGAACAGGCATCTAAGAACCCCAAAGAAGCACAGTCTGAGTTGAAAGCTGCAGCCGTGTCTCATCCCCATGGCCTTCTCTCCGTGGTTTGCTCCCCCAAGACACCATGCTCTCTTTGCTTTCCCTTCGTAATCTGTTCAGTCTTCCTCAAAAATGTAGCAGGACTCGAAGCAGAAGGAGGAATTTGGGGTTGCTGGAGGGAATAATAAGTGTACACACACCAGGCTGCCATCACCTGACTCCAGGCCGCCAGACACAGCTGCATGTGGAATGTTAAGACACTGGGCTCTCGCAGGGGCTGCCAGCAGCTCACTGTGGATCCTGTAAGAGGCCACTGATAAGTCGAGTCCGTGTAAAGCCCAGCTCAGGTGGAGCCAGGTAGGATTGATTCTAGCTCTTTATCTGGCCATTCCCTCCAAACAAGAGCCAGCTAGGAATCGTTGCAGGCCTGCATTGCGTTATCTTTCAGTCTCCTGGGGTGGCTGACTGCAGATTGCTAACACCTGGCCGGTGAGACGCTGGCATTTCTGCTATTTTAGCATCTGCAGCATTTCAGCGTAGAAATATGATGGGCGTAGAAGTCAGACCATTTGGGTTCAAGCCCTGACTCCGTCACTTAGTAGGTATGGGGCCTTGGGCAAGCCTCAGGCTTGTGAGACGTAGGTTACCGATTAAACGGAAATTTAAAAGTAAATCAAAACCATTTCAAGTACAGTGGATTTTCTTTATTTAAGGTAGTTATTTTCTGTAAAGTTACATGAGTACTGAATTTACGAATCCTGAACCAGTGTTCCTAGGGGAAACATAGATTTAGGTTCCTGTGAACCTCTGGCCAGAGCAGGTTAATTGACCCATCAATACATAACCTTGTTTTGTGTGTGTTTCTGGTTAAAGACATCTTATGTAATATATATTGTTGATTAATTAATATTGAACTCACGGCCAACAGCACTATACCCCATGCCTGAATGAAGCTAACCTAACACATGAATTTTCTCTCTAAGGCACTTCACAACCTTCTTGCTGTGTAGGACTCCAGCACTATACTTGGGGACTATTATAAACAGTGAAATAAGCAACACAAAGCACAAACAATGAGAAAAAGGTGGTACTGGTTTCCAGTATGAGAGCTGAAGCAAATGGGAAGGGTATCGCCCTGTTTAACCTCAGCTGAGAGCATGCACAAGACTCTTTGCTACTCTGTGCTTGTCTGTGAATGATGGTGAAAGTGCCGCAAGAATTGATTTTGGGTTACAAATAAGTTTCAGTGAGTAGGAGGATTTACAAATATCAAATCTGTGAATAATGAGGATCGATTGCACTTCAGAGAGTCATTGTGAGGGCCCATTGTGATAAAGTCCAAAGGACCCCATCTAGTGTGCAGAGCCCCCAGGATTTAGCCATTGCCTGCTCTTCTAGACCTTTCTTCAGCTGCTCCCTGACACACACCCCATTCTCCAGCCATCCTTGCTGTCCTCTGGTCAGGGAATGCTGTTTCTTGCCTCTGTGCCATTGCACACACTGTGTTTTCTGACTAAAATGTCCTCTTTATCTTCACAAGGTAAGCTATTATTCTTCTCAAGGGATACCAATATATAGGAAACCTGGTCTTCTATACAACCTGGATATTTGGCTCAGAATATAGGGTTTTGTCTTTAAGATATATTTTTAAGGCACACATAAATCATGGGACAAACACATGAAAATTTTATTTTGTTAGGGACCAGTTTCTTCTATTTCTCCTAATCATCAGGCCCTGGTGAATGCTGTCAGTGTTTGGACTTGGAGGGAAATTCCTGCCCTATTTTTCCAGTCTTTTCTACTCGAGATTTAGGGAGCCCTCACTCCCATCCTGTGGTTTCCAACCTGGACCCAGGCTTTCATCACACGAGGCCCTTCAGAATGGTGAAGTTGAAACGAGCATCACCAAAATAACATCAGAAATCAAGGCCAACCCTTTGTCTCAGAATGATAGTCCAGCCCTCAGCCCTGGTTACTCCACGTCAGGGTTGGACTTCATGGAGATGTGAAACCAGTAACGCAGTGAGCCCCGTATCTGGATCCCAGGTAATTGCTTCTGAGCAGCTTGACAAGATGTCACTGCTAGCTGGGTTTGGGCTCCCATCTGTTCTGCCTGACCCTTGGACATGCTTGCTCTTTTCCTGTGTTTATCTGGCCCTGGGGCTTGTTTCTATGCTCAATTCATCTTCATTCCAGCCAGCTAATTTCCAGCTGCTCCTGGCTTCTCCCACTTGCATAAACTGCCTTTCCACCACCCCTCCTACCAAGGACCTGACAGTGCCATCTGACAACAAAAAAAGGTGGCACTAGATAGCGAGAGAATACTGAGTTGAGAGTTAAGCAGGCATGGGTTTTGGTGTTGTTGCCACCTCTCGTTATCTGGGTATTCTTGTGTAAGTCCTTTATTTTTCTATGCCCCAGTTTCCCCATCTATTAAGTGAAATGGTTGACTAGATTGCTGAGGACTTTCCAGCATTCACATTCTATGATGTTATGAGTCCTTGGGAGGGAGATGGGTGGGATGCACCTGATTTGTCCATAGGTGAATAAACTACCTTTGACCAACTCCAGAGATGATGAAAAATCTGCTCTGTCATTGTTTGGTTGAAAAATTCAGCCTATGGATATACATTTCCCCATGCTTGGTGGTGACACCATCTGTGTGAGTGCTGTCAACAAAAGTGACAATTAGGCTAAAGCAAAAACAATATGGAAGGTACATTATTTGGTTTTCAAAGTAATCTCACATTTATTCATTACTCATCTTTTGAAGGAAAAAAAACTCTCGGTGTCACAGAGAGCCTTACTATTCACTTTTCTAATGCTGCTTGGTGGGTCAGAGATTGGCTCAAAAAGGAAACACAAACATCCAAAAATGCCCATGAATCAAGGGAAGAGAATGTTCACAAATTCGGGGCATTTATAATTAAAAGTGAAGAGCACATGATGATAATGATGAAGATGGTGGTAGTGATGATGAGGATGGTGGTGGTGATGGTCAGGATAGTGATGGAGATGATGAGGATGGTGGTGATGGTGGTGGTGATGATGATCATGATGACAATAGCCAGCACATACAGAGCGTATATACTATGTGCTAGGGCCTGTGCTCAGTCTATGTGTATACCATCTCACTTAATCCTCAGAGTCGCATTGTATTATCCAAGGTCACACTAATGAATAAACAATGATACTGTACAAATAACAAACTCAGAACTGCTTAGGTGACAATAGTAATGTTAGTAATAATAGTACCTTACATTTATTTCCAATTTATAAGCCATTTCTCATCCATGATACCTCTTCTGTTTTGACTTTGGCAAGAGATGGAAAGGGTGGATGTATCTCATGTTATATAGATAGGAAATTGAGACTTGAAAAGGCAAAGTAACAGACCAACACATACCCAAGAAAGAAGTGACAAAGAGCACTTTAGGGGTGTTGCATTGGGGATTTGAGAAGGACAATCTCATCATTGTGATATGTACCATGCAAAGAAAACAAAGTGTTTTTTTAACACTATGTTTTCATTGTATTGTACACATTGTAAAAATGCCATATTCCATTATACAATCCCCATTAAAATCCCAATGGCATTTTTAAAAGAAATAAGACAAAAAAATAATCAGATTTGTATGGAATCACAAAAGAACCTGAATAGCCAAAGCAAACCTGAAAAAAAAGAACAAGGCTGGAGGTATCATACTTCTGACTTCAAATTATATTATGCTATAACATGACAATAATCAAAACAGCATGGTGTTGGCAGAAAAACAGACACACAGGCCAATGGAACAGAATTGAGAACCCAGAATAAACCCCTGTATATATGGGTTTATGTTGAGAACCATATATATATATATATATATATATATATATATATATGGAAAAAGGAGCCAAAAACATACAATGGAGGAAAGACAGCCTTTTCCATAAATGGTGCTGGGAAAATTGGAAAGCCACCTGCAAAAGAATGAAGCTGGACTGCTGTCTATCACCATACACCAAAATTAACTCAAAATGGATCAAAGACCTAAACATAAGACCTGAAACAAGAAATTGCAAAGAAGAAAACATAGTTACTAAACTTATTGACCTTGGGTTTAGAGAGGAGTTTATGAATTTGACCTCAAAGACAAGGGAAATAAAAGCAAAAATAAATGAATGGGACTATACGAACTAAAAGTCTTCTGCACAGCAAAAGAAACCATCAACAAAACAAATAGGCAGCCAACCAAATGGGAGAAGATATTTGCAAACAACACCTCCAATAAGGGGCTAATGTCCAAAATATATGAAGAACTCGTACAACTCAACAATGAAAAAACAAACAGTCGATTAAAAAATGGGCAAAGGATCTGAACAGAAAGTTCTTCCAAGAAGACATACAAATGGCCAACAGATAGATGAAAAGATGCTCAGCTTCACTACTATTAGGGAAATGCAAATCAAAACCACAATGAGATGCCATCTCATACCTGTTAGATTGGCAGTTATCAACAAGACAAGTAATAACAAGTGTTGGAGAGGTTGTGGAGAAAAAGGAACCCTCATACACTGATGGTGGGAATGTAAATTGGTACAGCCACTATGGAAAATAGTATGGAGGTTCCTCAAAAAATTAAGAATATAATTACCATATGATCCAGCAATTTTTCTTCTGGGTACCTACCCAAAAAATCTGAAAACATTTATCCATAAAGGTATATGTACCCCTATGTTGATTCACAGTGGCCAGGACATGGACACAACAAAAGTGTCCTTTGATAGATGATTGGATAAAGAGGGTGTGATACACATATACCATGGAATATTACTTGGCCATAAGAAAAGATGAAATACTACCATTTGTGACAACATGGATGGATCTTGAGATTATCATGCCAAGCAAAAAAAGTCAGATGGAAAATGTTGAGAACCATATGATTTCACCCATATGTGGGATATAAACTGAAAGCAACAAACGAACAAGATAAACAAACAGAATCTCATAGACATAGACAATGGTTTAGTGGTTACCAGAGGGTAACTGGGGGTGGTGGTGGTACAATAGAGTAAAAGGGGTCAAATATATGGTGACAGATGGAGATTTGACTTCGGGTGGTGAACACACAATGTGATATATAGATGATATATTATAGAATTGTGCACTTGAAACCTATATAATTTTATGAACCAATATCACTCCAATAAATTTAACAAAAAATAATAAGTATAAATAAAAAAACTCCAAAGTGTTTACTCTTATATTGCAAAAGCATTTATTTAATTACTGCATGCCCTTTGTCTATGTTGAAACCTGATTTGGAAATATTTGAGACTGAAAAGTTCCTAAAATTCTTTATAAAGAAAGTGGTCCCCTGGCCGGCTGAGTGGCACGTTGGTTAAGAACTGGCTTGGGACACCAGAGAGCCCCGGTTTGGATCCCGCATATGAGGGCCAGTGACACTGCCCTCTGCAGCTAAGATGCTGAACAACAGCTCGACCTGGAGCTGGGTTGCCGTGAGTTGCCGGCGACGGCATAGGCTGCAGCCCCTGCTGCAGTGGGCTGCCATAAGCTACCGTGTGTAGCCAGAAGCCAGTGTGAACGGCCAGCAGCTGCTGTGAGCACCCATTCAGAAGCAGGCGACTGATCTGCCTTGCCTGGGAAGAGCGCAATGATGGTGCCAGCTTGGGCCAGTGAAGCAACATCCTTCACAACTAGACTGAAGAACAAAACAACAGCAACTTGTCTGTTCCCCTCCCCCAATTCCCCAATAAAATCTTTAAAAAAAAAAGAAAGTGGTTCCCCTTCCTCTCCATGACCTTTGTTTTTTTGTCTTCCTGTCCTGGTGAGACTCTGGCCCTGCCTGCCCAAAGCTCATNTCTATCAATGTTCATTTCTGCTTCCTTTTTTAAATTAACAAGAAGGGACCATTTTTTGAGATTTGGTGTGATTTAATCTGCAGTAAGAAGCACTTGTCCTTCCATGGGGGAAATTTGAGAGAATTTAGAAAAGCATGAGAATTAATCGAGACCCCTGTGTTCACTAGGTTCAAAGGCAGTGGTCCAGGGTGTGATCTGGGAGAATGTTAAACCCTGGCTTATCTGAAGTTTCAAGTCTCTGCAGCCCTCTAGTGGCCATTGATTGCCGCAGAATATCCATAGTTATTGACAAAAACTGGTGTCAATTTGACTTTGGACAGGAATTATACAGAGAATAAGGGATGAAATGGGGATTGCAAGGGCCTAAATTTTACTCTTTTTATCATTTCAAATAGAAAAATGTTCTTCCATCAGTGTGCACGCCAGTGAAATCTGATGGAAATCCAAATATGTACACTCACATACTAGGGAAGTATTAACCTCTATACCCTTTCCTTCCTCTTCTCTTTCTCTGTCACTCCCTGCCTTCCTTCACCTACATTGGAGAATCATTTTTTTCTCCTTGAGTCCTATCATTCTTTGCCCTTCAACTTGTAAAGTCAATGTACCCAGTTTGAGTTTCAGGGAGAGTCTGGTTGCCTGTCAAATTAAGAGAGTTGCCAAACATAAAGCCAAAAGCAAGTCATTCCGAGAATCAATACTTTTCTGTTATTAGGCCTTCCAGTTGCCAAAGGCAATATGACAGTGTTTGAAAAACCCCAGCCTGGAAGAGCAGGGGCCCTGCTTGGTCACCATCTCCCGTGGGGCAGTGCACACGTTTACTGTAGGCTCCTGCTCAGCGAGGGAGACTGCTCCACTCTGTGTTCTGACTCTGAGGAAGCGCCTCTGCCACTTGCCAGAAGGAACAGAGGGGTTTGTATGAACAAAGGTTGTAGTTTTGTCTCCAGTCCTAGTGAACTGCTTGTTNAAAAAAAAGAAAGTGGTTCCCCTTCCTCTCCATGACCTTTGTTTTTTTGTCTTCCTGTCCTGGTGAGACTCTGGCCCTGCCTGCCCAAAGCTCATTGCTTGGGTTAGCTGAGGGGGTTTGCTATATTATTGCAACTATTTCTACTCTTTGTCCCTCAGTAATGGGTGCCTTTTCTGCTGAGTTTGTCTTTGAGATCACTAATCTCTGAAATTCTAGGCCTGCTTGCTTCATCTCCAGTTTGCGTTACCTCAGTCGTGGCCAGCCCTTACCCCAGGTGCTGTGTGGAATGGACAACGGGCAGGGGGATGATGGAACCTGGGACTGGGCGCCCCTCTCCACTCTGCTTTCAGTCCCCCCAAGGTCAGCCAGAGGTCTCAGACAAGAATAAAAGATGATCTCAGTGTACTCCCTTCCGGTTTCTACATTCAAGAACTTTATGAACTGATTCTTTTAATCTTCACATGTCTGCCTTGTCTCAGCTTTGGACCTTGTGCCCTTCGGAGTAACTTTTTCTTCTTTCATCTTCTAGGTCATTCATAAGGATATTAATCATTTAGAAGGATGGGGAGTTTTCCCTACCTGGAGAATGCTTTTCCAGAACTCGTTGAAAGTCTGTTTGATTTGCCCAAGAACTAAGACAATAAAATCGAGACTAAGTGGGAAATATTCTGTGTGAATAACATAGCTATAAGCTCTGGGTGTTATATCAAAATCCCCACACTGTGGAGAGGCCTGTTGGCTGCTCCCCTTTGGTTGCCTATATAGTGTGTTTTAAAGTTTGTTAGAAAAAGCTTCCTGCCTCTAAGTATATTGCCTTGGATTTTGCCATGCAGACATAGAGCTTTTGTAGTGTTAAATATCGCCTTCTAATGTTTGTGTTTCACCTCTTTGAAAATCAGAATATTCCTAAGGTGGTTTTCCACTAGAACTGTGTTTGATTGGGGTAACAGAGTCCGGACTGGGTTTCACCAGGAATAGCAGATGCTGTCAGTACCGCATCCCTGCCTGTCTACGGGTTCTTACTGTTACTGCAAATATCCCCAACTTGGTCCTAGGGCTTTTTCAGGCACAGGAGCACCTGTGGCCTGTGCGCAGGGCGAGCCAGTGTGCTGGATAATTAATGCCCTGCAGAAGCAGCCCTTCCACAAGGATGGACGGGATTTCATGGATGCCTCCTCTCCCCTTGGTGGGTGAGCCTGGCATGTGTTCTGGTCTCCCCGACTTCCCCATTAGGACTAAGCTCCAGTTTCCCACGATGGTAACTGGCTTGATGACACACCATTCTTGCTTCCTTCCCTTCCCTGTGTCCCTTCCTATCGGCCTACTCATGATTCCTGGGATTACTTCCCAAATTAACTGCAGCTGAATTCATGTCTCAGGGCTGCTTCTGGGGAAACCCGAGCCTAGACACCAGGTAACGGCAGCTGGGCACAGCCTACGAGGCACGAAGGACCCAGGCTGTTTCTTCCAAGTCCACCACTAGAGTTTGTGATTGCCAATCATGGTAGTAACAGACGTGCTGCCGCTCCAGGCATTAGATCTGTATTTTAGGCAGGAAAAAGGAGAAAACACCAAAAGCCAAGACAGAGGCCAAAACCTCCACCATTTTATATAGGAAGGGATGCCTTCCCTAGAAAGTTTTGCCTGCACCTCTTTTTGTCAGAATTATGTCACCCCCACACCCACTACAATGGAGAGTATGCAAATTACTCTGCCAAGCAAAACTGGGACTCTCATTGCAAAATAAAAGAATGGATATTGGGTAGGCAAGCAGCAGTATTTGTCACCGAACTTAATGCCTTATTATATAGTACCAACCCCTGAGTGTGGCACAGGTTTATCAGATCCATGCCCCTCAACGTATCCAACTAGCAGCATTGGCATTACCGGGGGCTTGTTAGAAATGCAGGACCTCACCAGACCTGCTGAATCAGAATCTGATTTTAACCAAGACCCAATCCCCCTCCCCTCCCCAAAGCAGGTTATTTGTTTGCACAATCAAGTTTGCTTCAAGCTTACCGTAAATCACTTCCCTTGGGGCCAAGAGGAACAAGGGAATCCCTTGCTCTTGGTGTTCTTCCCGTGGCCTTGCCCAGAGTCTTGTCAGCGGTAATTTCTGCTGAATGACTGAATGAATCATGAAACACAGGTTGGGGGAGAAACTTCCTCCCTAGTCCCTCACAATCGAAGTGATCCCGTCCCCTTTGGACAATCCCTGCTCCCCTCAGTGCCCGTGGCGTCTCTTTTCTGTATCATAGTCAATTTTGAGCATCTCTCATTGTTCCTGTGGACCAGAAAGTCTAGGATCTCATTCACCTCCTGCATCATGCTCACCCCATCTGCCCCCAACAGCCAGCTGGGTGCTTTCCTCGATTAAATTGAGCTGAATTAAACTTTCTATACCTAGTTTTACCTTTGTTTTTTTTTCATTGCTTTGACTTCATTTCTATGTTCCTTTCCTTAAAATAAAGCAACTCCTACAACTAACAAAGTAGTGTTTTTCTTTTCAGATTTTCCTAGCATTGTTTTAAATGGCTATGGTATTTGAATAGATAGAAAAGTGTAATGCAGAGATTTCAGACATTTTTTGGCAGCAGGATTCTTTCTGCAAACATAGAAACTCTGTGCTCAGATTAGAGGCAAGCTGTTGTGCTTTCATGAGGTGGTGTGGAGGGCCTGGCCCCTCAGCCGTGGGCCTCCCCCACAGCGCCCCCTCCCAATCCCCAGTCCTTAAATGTTTTTGACTATAGTCCATTTGCATGAGGCAAAAGACTCCGTGATTCACCTGTGTCCTTTCAGTGATGGGTAGGAGTTGGTGAGGATAAGGAATTGGAGAAAAACAAAGTCAACAAATTGTGGTAAACTTGTTGCTAGTATGAAATACATATTGCATATTATTCACATTGTAAAAAAAAGAAAGTGTCTATAAATGCGAAAACAGTGTCCTGTGATCTTAAAACAACCCAGTGATTTTATTACAATTTCTCTGACAGAAGAGTCAGGTTATCCCAATGGCACCAATTCACAGGCAGCACATGACAATTTAAGTGCCTTTATAAAAGCAAATTAGCACAGCGATATAGATGATTAATATTAACCTTTAATTATTGGAAAAACTATAGGCCTGAAATACTGTTAATGCAACTATATATCACAACACACTGTAGGGTTAACCAAATAACTGATAATACTAAATGATGATAATGAAGCTAAATGAACAGCAATTCATATTTTAAAAAATCAAAAGTAGCCCCTTTTGAACACCTCACTAGCTCAAAATAGTTGTGGTACTCTTGTTGCTAGTAAGAAATCATATGGAATATTGTTTGCATTATGAATGCAAGTCACAATAACACTGTGAAGACCCACTGATAAGAAAGCCAATGTCCTCAGAATTGTTGGAGTACAGCTACCTATAAGCAGTTGCACGCACAGCGAACAGGAGCTGGGGAATGTGGCCAGGCTTGCCAGCCATCCTGACTTTTTAGTGGATACTGAATTAAACTCCTCGGCAGACTCTAATAACGAGCTGTTTTTGGTTTATGAATGCCAACATTTAATAACTCCATAACTCAATTTAAGTTGTCACTAAGTAGTCCATAGGCCCATGTCATGATTAAAGTCTACAGAACAGCTCATCATTCCCCGGAAGAAAGGGAGACCTCTTGCATTTGCCAGGCTTTGAAAATCACGCTGTACAGAAGGTGGAGAGACGGGCTGGGAAAATGCTTTGCTTCCCCCAGGGGAGCCTCCTTCATTATGTCCTGCTGCTGGAGACAGAAGCTGAACTCACCAGATAGCTCCCTTGATGGACCAGGCGCACATTTGTGTCCCTGCAAACTTGCCTTGATGTGGTGTGACTTGCAGGGAAGGAACTGGCCGTGGTGCTGGGGGTTCATTTAGCGGAGTCCTCGAAGGCCCCAGGAGGCATGTCAGCCCCAGGAGGTGGAACAGCTTCTGAGTGAGGGTTTCTTAATGGGCTGAGCTACTTGACTCTCTTGCTTAAAGACCAATTTAAAAGCAGTTCAGCAGTTCTGCCACTTTTTGTTACCCTTGACCGTAACCACAGGAGCTGCCTGTGGGTCTCCTCAGTGTTCGAAGGCCACTTTGCAAGTGACCCTGACTCTGTGCACATGAGTAATAGACAGTTTGTAAATATGGCTGTTGGTCTCCAGGGATGCTTGTTCTTACCTGTGGCCATAACTCAGGCAGGCTGCAGGTGAGACCTCTTCAGCATCAGCAGTCTGTGGGGAAAAGAGGAAGCAGGAAGAGGGGAGAGATGGTGCAAGGCAGAGATGGGTACAGAGTAGCCAACCTTCTCCCACAAAAATGGGAGCCAGCAGATCAGTGATGGGACATCCAGGGGACATTATATTTTGGCTCTTGTTAGCCTTAGTATCTGAGGTAGTTCAAAGCAGGCGTGGGGTTTTGAGACACTGGAAATAGAGACAGACTTGCTCTGTAGATACAGGGTTACAGAGCGAGCCGTGGGCACATGCTCTCCATGGCTGGAAAGATGTGCTTGTCATAGGCTCTCATGGCCCATCCAAGGTAAGGTTGATTTCTCTAAAGAAGTTTCCAAGTTACCTCATCTAGTTCTGAATTTAACGGGCATGTCTTGCCCACTTCCTTTAGAGTGTCCATTACATCTACCCAGAGATGATTTATTTCCATGTGTCTCCATCTTCACGTAAATTCATGCGAACCCTTGGTGACACTGGGTCAACATAGTTTAGAACTAGTGATGTTTGTTGTAGAGTGGCCAGAGCACACTTAAATAGTTCTAGGGACAGCCTGGTGACTGAACTGGGACCTGGAAGAATTGAGGAAGAAGGGCGGGACCTTCTAGGCCCTGGGGGGACTTTCATCAGCTCTTGTAAAAGTAATGGAACTATAAGGCAGTGCTTCTCCTCAGAGGTTGGTTTGCAGCTCTCTACAGCCCAGGATTCTAAAGTTTTAAGCAAATATCCCAGGCTACTCTTATTTTCTTTGGGAAATACTGCTGTGGAGTTTGGTTTTATAGCCTACACAGGGGCGGCATTAGCTGGTTTGGGGTCAGGATGGAAAGTGTGTCTGAAATGACTCTCAGGCCAAGACTGAGATATGCTTTGTAAGTCAGAGACAGGCAAGGACTTAGGGGGCGCAGGGGAGAGAAACAGAGCTCAGATAGATCGATGGCATGTAACAGGATTGGGCTTAAAGATTTTGCAGGAACAGTATCCTCTTCCTAAATGTTCCTTGAAAACTCAGCAGGCCCCAATAGTAACTTTTGACTTAGCACCCTCAACCGAAATTTGTGTAGTGCCTCCTTTTTGGTAATCCCCTTTAGAGAAAAATGTTTAAAAACATCTTATCCTGGTCCTCAGGCCAGGGTTTACCACCTGATTCTAGACAACAAACTGATTCCTTCAGTTTGAGGTGTACACACATTGGCAGTGCAGGATGGGGGGCCACGGTGATTGATTGGGGGACCTGAAATTTTGATGGGAGCATGGAGTTTGGAAATGTAAGTTGTAGTTCAATAAAAATGATGTATTTCTCAAGGCAAATCCCAGCATCAGGCTTAATGGTGAGATATTCGAATCATCCCCATAAAGTCAGGAGCAACACATAGCTCTACACTATACTCACTGTGATTTACTTTTGGTTTTGGAGGAGTTTGCCAATAAAATTTGATAAGAGAAGGAAAGGTGATATAAAAACCAGAGAGAAATTACCATTGTTTGCAAGTGATATAGTTGTATTGGAAAATCCAAGAGAATCAAGTGAAAAACTGTTGTAAGCAATAAATGTATCTGGTTAAGAAAGCTGGACACAAAATGAATAAAGAAAAATCAATAACATCCCAATATGTAACCCCAATAACCAGTTAGAAACTATACTTGAAAGAAAAAAAATATCCCATATACAACAGGAAAAGGAACAATAGGAATAAACATTACAAGGAATATACAAGAACTATATGAAGAAATTATAAAATGCTACTAAAAACATGGTTTAAAAAACAGACTTCTATGTTCTTGGATAGAAAGACTTAATATTATAAAGACGTAGGTCTCCCTATGTTATTTGTTAATTTTAAGTGATCTCAATAAACAACAGGACTTTTAAAAAACTAGTTGAGTCAGTTCTAAAATTCATATGGCAAAATAAGGGAGTGAGGATACGTAAATACTGTAAAAAGAATAATTGGGAAGAGGGGAACGACTTTCTACCCATTAGACTCCTGGGGAGGGGTAGACAGATGGGTCCATGAACAGAATGGGGGAACTAGAAAGAGATCCAAATACAGGCAAGAAATTATTTTAAAATAAGGGTGGCATTTCTTATCAGTGGGGAAGAGAGATTTTAATGAAATAAATACTGAGTTTATTCAGTGAGCTGCATATAGAAAGGAAATAAAAGAATAAAGTTGGATTCTAATCTAATTCTTTACCAAAAAATTCAAAAACATTAAAAAGATTAAAATCTAAAAACTCATAAAATGCTAGAAGAAAATATGGGATACATTTTAAAATATTGTGGGGGGGGGAGGGGCAGGGGAGAGCTTATAACTCAGAAGCCATAAAAGAGATTAATTTGATAGTTGCAAAATTTATTTGGCAGGGTGAGATAAAATAATCAAAGGGAAAAAGACAGAAATGTGCTAATTTCCTTAGTAGGTAAACAAATCCTACTAATCAATGAGGAAGTACCAACAAATCGAAAGACACGTGTGCAAAGCACATAAGCAGAGACTTTCCAGTAAAGATACAATAGACTTTTCAAAATAGGAAACTATACTTGATCTACTCTTAATGGAAGAAATGGAATTTAAATCTATAATAGAATACCTTATTTTTAACTATCAGATATTAATGACCAAAAGTTTGATCGCATCCTATGATGGTAAAGCTATGAGGAAGCAATCACTTTCAACTATTTGGGGCATAAAAATTGACATATTCTCTATGGAAGGCAGTTGGGCAGTACCTATTTTAAATGTGTACACTCTTTTAGCCAGCAATTCCACCACAGTGAATTTACTATAAAGATATACAGCAGTCCTCCCTTATCTGCAGTTTCACTTTCCACGGTTTTAGTCACCCATGGTCAACCGCAGTCTGAAAATATCAAATGGAAAATTCAAGAAATAAACAGTTCATAAAATTTAAATTGTATGCCATTCTGAGTAGAATGATGAAATCTCACTCTGGCCTGTCCGGTTCTGGGACCTAAATCATCTCTTTGTCCAGTGTATCCATATTGTATCCTCTCCCCACCCATTAGTCACATAGTAGCTGTCTTGGTTATCAGATTGGTTATGGAGAGAGAGAGAGAGAGAGAGAGAGAGAGAGATCAAATCAATAGAGGGACATGGTAAGGACCAGTGGTGTCCTGATAAAGGTTCAATAATCTGCTTTCCAAAGGAAAAACAGAAAGCAAGCACTGGTTTGCAACATTTGCTAGTTTCCACGCTGTTAACCGCCACCAGGACCAATTTCAAGCCTCCAGGGCAATGTCACTGACCTTGGAGTTGGGAAGAAAAGTGCGCAATTTCTCTTCCAAGTGATAAAGCCGGGCCCAGCACACTGCTGGATAAGAACCAGACACACCAGAAGTCAACACACTTGATGTGGATTCCCTTTGCCCANGAGAGAGAGAGAGAGAGAGAGAGAGAAACAACATTCACATAACTTTTATTATAGTATATGGCTATAATTATTCTATTTTGTTATTAGTTATTGTTAATTTCTTACTGTGCCTGATTTATAAGTTAAACTTTATTATTGGTCTGTATAGGACAAAACAATATATACAGAGTTCTGTACTACCTGTGATTTCAGGCATCCACTGAGAGTATTGGAACATATTCCCCAAGGATAAGGGAGGACTACATACTTGCATTTGAATAAAACTAACAGTATACAAGGTACAGGTTATTTCATGCAATATTGTTATACAATAGTACTAATGAAAGCAAAGATTTGGAGAAAACCTAAATTTCATCAATAGGAGCTGGTTGGATACATATGGAACAGCCATAAAATAGAATGAAATACAGTTACTTAAAAACACCAGTGCTGTTTTATAGCTGCTGAGATAAAATAACCTCAAAGATATATTGTCATATTAAAAAAAGCTACAGTATTACATGCTACCAGTTGTGTGTGTGTGTGTGTGTGTTTTAAGGTCTGTACCAACAGATCTCAAACAGTTTGGGCTCAGGAAGCCTTTACATTCTTAAAAATTATTGAGGACCACAAATCAAAGATTGCCTTAGAAAATTCTAGAAAACCCAAGAGTATACAACCACACATTCCATTAGCTGTTAAAGTGATGGTATCATAACATGTCATGCAGCCTCTGGAAAACTCCATTGTATACTCGTGAGAGAATAAAAGTGAAGCAAATGAGTAATGTCCTTGTTATTATTATAAGAATACTTCGACCTTATGGACTCCCTGGAAGGGTCTTGAGGATCCCCAGGGCCCTGTGGACCACACTTTGAGAACCATTGATCCACAGATATGTGATTGTGTATGCATAGAAGAATTCTGCACGAATACCCCAGAATGGTAGCAATTATTGCCTCCAGAGAAAGAAACTGGGAATACCAGGGAACTCCGGTGGGAGAAAGATACACTTGAACTGCATAACCTTTTGTAATTTTTCAATTCTGTGCGTGTGTTAGTGGTTACATTTTTTACAAAGAAACTTGAAAATCTAAAGAAATGAAATGCAAACAGATTTATGAGCTATAGAATTAATCAGAGTCATGGACTAAGATTGATGTACATGAATATTTGCCACAGAATTATTTATAACGGCAAAGACTTGAAAACAACCCACATATCCAAAAATAGATATTGGTTAAACAAATCATGATACATCTATACATTGTAATTCTATGCAGCCATTAAAAATCATAAATCTCTAGAATGTCCTGTGATATGGGAAAATGCTCACAATCTAATGTTAAGTTAAAAAAATATAGCAGGATATAACTGCAAATTGTACTAATTTAAAACAATACTGGAAGGAAATGTACCAAAATTTTGGTCATTATTTTTGAGTGGTGAGATTATGGTTTTTTTTTAAACTTTGTTTAAATATATTTTTGAATTTTCCAAATTTCCTATAATTAATATGTATCACTTTTATAATCATAAAGAAAATGTTATAAAAGAAAAAAATGGAAAGGATTCATTCCCAGGGCTATGAGGGATGTGTAGCTTCTGTTGCAGGTACTGAGAGAACAGTGAAGTGTTTTTGAGGGACATCCTGCCTGTGGCTACTGAGGCTGAGGGGCTGTGGCCTGTAGTGATGAACCCTGTCTCATGGATGTTTGGGCATAGGTGGCACCAGCTGTGGTGGATTGACCTGCAATGGCATGGCTTGGCTGGGCGAGCAGCTAAAGGGGAGATAAAGGAATCTGGTGAATTGGAAGGAGGGGTAGGGTATTCATTATCTATTGCTACACAAAAAATTAACCTAAATTTAGCAACCTAAAATAACAATAAACATTATTATCTCACAGGTTATATGAGTCAAGAATTTGACTTAGCTAAGTGGTTTTGGCTCGGAGTCTCTTATGAGGTTACAGTCATGATATCAGCTGAGGCTCCAGGCGCCTGGAGGCTTGAACGGGGCTGGGGGATCCACTTCCAAGGTGACTTATTCACGTGCCTGGCAAGGTAGGGCTGGCTCTTGGCAGGAATCCTTGGTTCCTTGTCATATGGACTTCTCCATAAGGCTTATTGAATATTCTTATAACATGGCAGCTGGCTTCCCCCAGAGCAAATGATCCAAGAAAGCCACAATGTCTTTTATGACCAAACTCAGAAGTCATACACTATCATTCCCACACATCCTATTGGTGACATTGGTCAGCCCTATTCATTGTGGGTGGGCAATGTACAAGTGGGCAAATATAAGGAGATGGGGCCATCTTTGAGGCTGGTTACCACTGGTGGACGCTTACTGTTCTAAGTAATGGGCAAGAGTCCAGAGCCTGGCTAGTGTCTCATGCCAGGCACCCTGGACTGGTGGTAGGCTTGAGGGTCTGTTTTGCAGAGTGGGGACTATTTGGGCCATACTGAACCTGCTAAGCCACCAAGAGCTATCAGGCATGGTTTGCGACTTGGAAAGAAGATCTAGGTGAGGCTCTTCCCCTTTGAAACTAGGTGTCTCTCCCTGCCTACAGGACTGCTGTCATGTGTTGACGACCCAAATATTGGTCACTGGTGTTATAACTTTGCATCCTAGATGCTTTGGATTGCCATGATGTAATTTTATTTCTCACAAATCCTTGAAATATCTGCAAAATAGGAACATGGCAGCATCCAAATTGCTCCTTATGTGGAAACCTGCTATACACAGAGATCATATCAGAACACATTTCCTGATTTATGGCTTTGAAAATATGGGCCTTGTAAACCTAGGTTTCCCCAGTGCTGGCCAAGTCTACCTGGGTACTCGGTTCACAGTCAGCAAATTGAAAGCAGAGGACTCTGGGCTTGGTCTTCATGGGATAAACCAAGCCAGTCTTGGATAACAGGGTGAGTAGTGCTGGGGTCAGATACCCCTGAGCCTAGAGAACAGCATGTAGGTTGGACCTATACAAGGAATCAGTGCCAGGGAGGACCAAGTTTCCAGCTTGTGTTAGTTTGATTTGTCAGGAGCAAAGTCCACCCCAAATTTGCCCCAAAAGTGAGGTATTCATTTTAAGGCCACAGATTTGATGGAAACCATCAGTCCTCAGGAAAGGGGGCATTCTGGTACCCCGTTATTAACATGACTTGGATGTCAGTTACACAGTATTTTTGTTTCCTAGTTCAAATTTCGGAGAAGGAAGCTGATGGGCTCAACCTAACCTGAGGATTGGCCTCGCTAGAGTCAAATGTTCATCACTGGTCTACTCAGCCATGGCCATGGCCTGTGTCCCATGGCAATTAGTGATGCTCCCTTGTGGCTGCGGGCCCAATCAAAAGAAGGGGGGAAAGGAAGAAACGGGCATCTCTAGTTCACATCCCTGGGAGAGAGGACTGGGAACTAGTATACACACATCTGGGCCCACAAGGGATTGGTCTCAGGGAAGCCAGTCGGTGGAGAGCAGACTTCAGAGAAAGGGTCTTGCTGGGAGGGAGGGTCCTGGAAGATCAAGGCTAAGCCCAGCCCTTTGAGAAATTAAGGGTAAGGCATGGCTTGGTCACTGGGGAAAGACAAAACTAGCAGTTATTTGAGATAGGATTCAAAGTGAGAGGATGTTTAGCATGAGAGTCAGCTGATGCTGAGCCTTCTGATCTTAATTCTTCCTAAGTAGAATCCAGATTGGCCTCTGAACTGGGTAGGGCTCAGTCAGCTCTGAGCCTGGATAAGAAAGAAAGACAGGGATAGAGGATCAGGCGGGACACAGATGTGAAATGATGGATCAGATAGGACTGGCTAGTGGGAACTGTCTGTTATTTTGATCATTAAGACAACTGGAGCAAGTCAATTAGATGTAATCCATTGCTTAGAGATTGACCTGCCTACAGTCTATCTGATCTATCACACAGCCATGACAAGGCTCTCCTGATGCCACTAGAAGTCACAGGCCGGTGCACTGACCTGTGCTGGCTGAAAGTCAGAAAAAAACTAAATGAAATGGATACTATGCTTTGGTTTGTAGCTCTTTAGGCTTTTAAGAAGACTATATTGATAAACAAATCACTCCCAAAGCTTTACTTCCATCTTCCTCAGCCAAAAAGAATATTTAAAAAGACGAAGGACTACTAGGATAGCAGCAGGTGATAAGATCAACACGTGCTAGTGACAGTAATAGCTCATGCCCTTGTTTCCTAATGTACCGAGCTTCGGCAAACAGACGCGGGGATTGCTGTGAAATACATAGTGGTGAACTGTTTGCTTTGATCTTTCTTGTTGTTTCTCCTCTCTTCGGTAAATGTGAGACAGTTTATAGTTTCCCGGAAAGAGCTGTCACTGTCTGGTGTTAGAAGGGCTTTTTCTGTGGCTGTGTGGCTTCTCATATCATGCCTAGGGGGAATGAAAGTAGGCTGAGCTCTTTCGTTGTTTGCATGATGATATATGCACCGAGAGACTGTGCCAACTGATGATGCCTGGGCTCCCCACTTGGCTGTGGATCCCAGGGGAATTCAGATAATTTTCTTCCGGGTAACTCCAGCCTTCTAGACCTCTCCTGCTCTAAGTCACCCAATGCAATGCTCGTAGGCTTTCTCCTTCTTTGGGAGTCAATATGGCTATTTGCTGGATATTTCTGACTGTCTACCTTGTAGGTCCTTTCATGAAAGGTTAAGACTACGTGGATATTTCTAAGCAGAGCTGTGAGTGGAAATAACACGTGCCATTTCCAGGCTGGAGTATTTAGTTGTTGGTGCAAGATCCTCCAAGTTCTCAGTAGTGGTTGCTCCATCAGCATGGACCTCTAAATGATTTTGATGATTAGAGTCCTCTGCTCACCTGAAAATGGATATGGACTATGAGAGGAATATAGTTCATTGTTTTAAGTTGCTGAGATTTGAGGTTTTTGTTTGTTTGTTATTACAACATAACCTGGCTATCCTGACTGATGTATACTTTCTTTATCGAATTCTATTATTATAGGAGTCAAATTCTATTATTATTTATTGTACAAAACCATTAGAAGTCATTCATACAAAAATTTACCCACAATTCTGCCACCCCAATAAGTCTGTTTTTCAATATTTTCCTCCAGGTATTTAGATTTGTAATTTTTGCTTAGTTGTAGCATAGGCAGGAATTCAATTTTATATCCTGGGTTATTGCACTTAATTTTATCAACACCTTATGATGGTAGGAACCTTAACTGTTTTGTTCACCACGGTATCTCTCCTTGCCACCTCATGCAAAGCCAAGCACGTAGTAGGTACCTAATAGAT
>NW_017731843.1:1293567-1306221 GCF_001890085.2 Hipposideros armiger
GAGGAGGGGCTTGGGAGGCACCTCGTATGACTGTGTGACCCAAGGAAAATTAATTAAGATCTTTGCGTCCCAATTTCCTCATCACTAAAACTAGAATTTGAAATATTTACCTTGTGGAGACTAAAGGAGGTGACACATGTAAGCACTATTCTGAGAAGACGCCGGGGGACTGGCAGGTCTGAAACGTATTTGTCGCAGCTGAAGAGCTCTGTGAGTTCACTGCCGCTCCCCACCTTCCGCCCGGCCAACTTTCCCTGTGTAGGTGGTGGGACCGCAAGGTTCCCAGGAATGCGTGCAAATAAATGGAAGGATCAGAGGAGAGCCTGTCTCAGGGCCCGAACCAAGCTGTCCTCGGATTTGGCAATGTCGCGCTGCCCCTCCTCCCTAACCATCGCCTCCAGTTTTATTCCACAGCCGGATTTTCCGAAATCGGACCAGTTTAATCTCTTAAATGCATAATTAGGGAGAGTGCTTGATTGCAAAGGCCTCTTCCAGTTCTCCCATTTATTTAAAACACACTCCTGTTCACATAGCAGAGAAATAGGGCAGGGAGCCTGGGGGAGGGAAAGGCAGGAGAGGGGAGAGGGATGGAGGGAGGGCGGGGCGGGCACTGTGCTTTTATCAATGAAAGCCGAGGCCTCTGCAGATTTGCATAGGAGCCGACATCTCCATGCAGTTGGTTGGCGGATGCAAGCGGGGCGGGGCGGGCCTGCGTGAGTCTGGCAGCGGCGGGGAGTTGGCGTTCGAGCCCCGCCCCCGCCGCGTCCCCACCCCCTCCTGGCGCGCGCTCGCGGCTCCGCCAGCTGCAAGTGGCGGGCGCCCAGGCAGATGCGATCCAGCGGCTCCGGGTTTGGCAGGGGCGGTAGCAGCTGGCACCTCCCGCCGCCGCTGTCCGGAGGGTCACAGGGTACAGAGGCGCCTTCCGGGCGCCTTCCAGCCAGCCACCCGAAGCCCCGGGGGCTGCTGCTGGGTGAGGAGGGGGCAGCAAGATATCCGGCTCTTCTGCCCTGAATGCTTTCTACTCCTCTGCTGCCGCCGGGGCCGCTTTGGTGCCTGAGAACTCTGAGGAGACGAGGCGCGAGAGGAGAGCAAGGACACTGCAAACTTGCACGGCGGCTGTCTGAGCCTCCGTTTCATAGAACGGAGGCTCGATTTAAGCCCAGAAGTTTAGCGAGTAGCGCAATCGGAAGACTTCCCGCTGCGCTGTGGAGGGTCATAGGAGGGTGAGTAAGAAGGCAGTCTCCGCCCTCGGTTACCCTCCACCGCCACCCCCACCCCCCAGACGAGGGGCGAGAAGCTCAGAGGAGCTGAAAGGAGCGCAGCAGGCGTCCAGGACAGCAGACAACAGCTCGGAACCACCGTTCCCAGCTGGAAAGTTGCAGAGGATTGGAGGCCGCTCTGGAGCAGACAGACCACATCTCAGGCCTGGGGGCAGGAGAGGACTGTACCTAATTGTCATCTGCCTTCAACTATAGTAGTTTCTCTCTCCCCGGAGCGCCGCGAGCTACAGACCGGAGCGCAGCACTCAACGCGAGGCACAGGGTCCCATGTGCTGAGCCCAATGTGCTTCAAGGTCTCTTGATACAACACTGAGCTTCCAGCCTCAATTTATTGAGACTCCTGCTCGCCTTCTCGCAGTTGGAGGAAAGCGAGAGAATCGAGTGCATGCACAGTTCCCCAGAGATCAGGTGGAAGGAGCGGTTCAGGACCAAGGACTGTTTGGAGCCCCTTCTCATTTGGGGGGAAGCGAAGGGCGAGGCTGGATCTGGGAGAGTCCGGAGACTAGTACAAACAGCCTTTCTCTGGCGGGATGGGGGCCGTAGGACTCCTATGGCTGCTGCTGCCCCTGCTTTCAGCGGCAGCCTCGGGCTCCGGGACTGGGACTGGGACCGGCCAGCGCGTGGGCTCACCGGCCGTGGGGCCGGCGGTGCAGCCCCGGGAGCCGCTTAGCTACTCGCGCCTGCAGAGGAAGAGCCTGGCGGTGGATTTCGTGGTGCCCTCGCTGTTCCGTGTCTATGCCCGGGAGCTGCTGCTGCCGTCGCCGTCTGCGAGGGCTGGCGGGTCTGAAGCGCGCGGCTCGCTAGCTCTAGATTGTGCCCCATTGCTTAGGCTGGTTGGGCCACCACCTGGGGTCTCCTGGACATCTGCAGCCAGCTCGCCAGCCCCGGCACGGACGCTGTCCAGGGTGCTGAAGGGTGGCTCGGTTCGCAAGCTCAGGCGCGCCAAACAGCTGGTCCTGGAGCTGGGAGAGGAGGCAATCCTCGAGGGCTGCGTCGGGCCCCCAGAGGAGGCGACTGCGGGGCTGCTCCAGTTCAACCTCAGCGAGCTGTTCAGCTGGTGGATTCGCCACGGCGAAGGGCGGCTGAGGATCCGCCTGATGCCTGAGAAGAAGGCGTCGGAAGTGGGCAGAGAGGGAAAGCTGTCTGCGGCGATCCGTGCCTCCCAGCCCCGCCTTCTCTTCCAGATCTTCGGGACCGGTGAGCTGCTTCCGCCTGAGCTTGTCGGGATTTGGTTTTTTAGTCCCATGAATTTGCAACCACCGTCAACTATGTCCTGTTCCAAAACCTCAACCTCTGGTTCTTAGCCCGCTTTCCTCCTTCCACAAACCTCCAACCCCAGTTAGCCCATATTTCTTATTTTCTCCACTAATGCAGTTATTCCCTAAGGGTTTTCCTGCTTCTTCAGCAACCAAGTTGGGAGAAAAGTTTCCTTCTCTTGGCAGAATGCTTCCTTGTACTGACTAACACAGGGCCCCAGCCGAAATTGGATGCCCTTCTTTGGGGGTCCCTGGGACAGTTGAAATGCTCCTATTCCTTTTATGTTCCAAGTGTAGCTCTAGATCTCAAAACTGTTGCCCTTCTTCCTTTTCTCTTGTTCCTCTTTCTGGCCACCACAGGTTTGGGTAATGTGGTACACTGTCTCAGCGAATATAGAATTCCTGGCCGTATTATCGAATCCCACCCAGCAGTTTCCTTCAAATGTTGAGTTGCCTAAGGTTATTGCCTCTTCTTCGTTAATTCATCCTGTTNAAAGAGTACTTGATCTTCTAATTTGACACATGAGCCCAGAGAAATCAAGGGTTTTTTCAAGTTCATAGAGCCTCTGAGAAGCAAGGTGGTGATCAAAATCCAGTTTCCTGAACAGAAATTCACGGTTCATTTGAATGTTTCTTCTGGGTCCTAATTCCTGCTCTTGGCTCAGGGTAAGCCACTAAGGTTGTGGGTTTCCAAATATCTTAGCAGTAAGTATCTTCAAATGTCTAGCTTAAACTCAATCTACTGATTTTTCTCTGGCCTTTTTTTTTCCTTTCTCCTTCTGCTTCCTCTTTCCTTCTTTCTTTCCCTTTCGTCCTCCTCTTCCTCCTCCTTCTACTTGACCAACTGAATGCCTAACTTAATTAACCTTATAGGTCTCAGCCAGGTTTTGAAGCTGTGGGGTGTGTTTTGCCTGAATTTGAAATGCTGTGTTTATTATTGCTTTCCTCATAGAGAATTCGATGCCTCCTTACCTGAGTTCTCCACTTCTCCATTTCCAGAAACTGAGATTATCCTGAGGAGGGTCTTGGTGCTCTGAGTGTCTAGCTTGGCCCTTTCCTCTCTTGGGACATTGTCTACTCCCTCCCCAACTTAACTGTCCAAGTCATCGACCAGGGTCCCAGAGCAGCCCACCTCGCTAACTGTGTCCTTGGGGCTTCCACTGTCCCCTGTGCTGCCCTCCCTGCCACTCCCACCCCCTATGTCTTTCCTTTTGAATGGGGCTTTTAGTTTTTTCCTCTGTTCACCTCCACCCACCTGAATCTATTCCACCCACTCACTTCTCTCTCTTGTAAGGTTGCCCAGGATGTGAGAGCATGAAATACTTAGTGAGATATCCAGGCTCAAATAATTGAACAAATCTTGTTACCTGTGTAGTCTTGTTGNTAGGGCATGTAGTAGGCCCCGACACACTGTTGGTACTCAACAAGTGTTATTTTTTCCCTTAGTTATTGATTATATTTCTTTTCATTGGTGGCTAGAATAGATCCTTCAAAAATTTCCTGAAGCAGGGAATGGGAACATTTTTACAAGTAAGGTCATTAACTCACAGAAGGAAAAGTAATAGCCAAGAACCATGTAAATTGCATATAATAATTTTTAATAAATACTTTTATTTATAAATAAATTAAATAATTTAGTAGAACATAATGTTTCTTACACTAAGTTTTAGAATTAACAAAGAAAATAAACTATTCAATAGATAAATCAAAAATTAAAAAAACTCTTTGGTCTTACGTTCAGATCAATTAGAAGTGAGAAAAAAGTGTAGAGGAGGCAGAAAAAGATGGACAGAGATACAGCTGCATTTAAGAAAGAGACAAAAATGACTGAGAATGACGGAGATATAAGTGGAGAAACAGAGAAGAATGTGTAAGAAGAGGCAATCCAGGAAAATAGAAGGCAGGAATTATCTCCTGGACACTGAGATGCTTAGATACAGAAAAAAAGACCAGAAGAGTGACAGAAAGCAAATGGGGGGAGAACACTTGATTATTTCTGACTTGGAAGGATTCTGACCTGGTTTCAAAGTCTGCACTCTGAAACTATGGCCAACATTGTTTATTTTCAATTTCATTGATGCATAATTCACATACAATAAATGCACCTATTTTAAGTTTGCAGTTTGATTTGTGTGAAAAATATAAACCTGTGTACCTACCACCCTAATTAGAGTTTAGAACATTTTTATCAGAGCTCCTTCTTGACCTTTTGAAATGACCCCCTCTAGGCAATTTCGGATTTGATTTCTATCATAATAGATTAGTTTTGTCTGTTCTGGAGGTTCATGTAAATGGAATCATACGGTATATTCTCTTTTGTGCCTGGCTTCTTTCCCTTAGAATAATGCTTTTATGACTTATTTGTGTTGTGTGTATTAGTAGTTCTTTTTTATTGCTGAATAGTATTTCATTGTATGAATATACCACACTTTTTTTTTCAACACTTCATCTGTTGATGGACATTTAGGTTGTTTCTAATTTGGGGCTTTTATGAATAAAGCTGTTTTGAACATTTTGTGTATAAGTCATTTTGTAGACCTATGTTGTTAGTTCTCTTAAATCCATTATGGAATTGCTGGATTGTATGATAAATGTATGTTTAATTTTATGAGAAATTGACGAACTGTTTTTCCGAGTAGTTATAGCACTTTATACTCCCAACAGTAATATATGAGAGTCCTTGGGAATACTTGGTATTGTCAAAATATGGNCTTCTCTTGGCAGAATGCTTCCTTGTACTGACTAACACAGGGCCCCAGCCGAAATTGGATGCCCTTCTTTGGGGGTCCCTGGGACAGTTGAAATGCTCCTATTCCTTTTATGTTCCAAGTGTAGCTCTAGATCTCAAAACTGTTGCCCTTCTTCCTTTTCTCTTGTTCCTCTTTCTGGCCACCACAGGTTTGGGTAATGTGGTACACTGTCTCAGCGAATATAGAATTCCTGGCCGTATTATCGAATCCCACCCAGCAGTTTCCTTCAAATGTTGAGTTGCCTAAGGTTATTGCCTCTTCTTCGTTAATTCATCCTGTTTCCCCTACCCCTAACCCAGCTGCTGTCCACTCTCAGACTCTTGTTCTTCCTCTCGGAGGTCATTGGGAGAGTCTCAAAGGAACTAAGGGACAGGGGACAGGACAGAGACGTGAAGAGAGGAAGCGAAGTTGCCAAGATTGTCGTCTTTTGGGGGAGTCACTCTGAAGTCAGGGAGAGGCAGTAGTTGGTTTCCCTTTATTCTCCTGCCCCCTTTCTTCCCTCCAATTCTTAGCTTGAATGTCCGCAGCAGCTCTGGATGACTCTCTTTGCAGGCCTGTTTCACTGCAGATCTCTCTGCTGGAGACTCCTGAGATGAGGTTTCTGTTTCATTTACTCTCATTTTCTTCTCATATTCACTGAGTGTGTGTGTGTGTGTGTGTGTGTGTGTGTGTGTAGGCACTTGCTACTAACTCTTCCCATAGCTTCTTTTGACTGGAAAACCAGGTGGTTCTGAATGGTTGTTTCTCTTGTAAGACCACTGGGGAAAGACTTGTGAATAAAATATACAATGTAAATGAATGAGAAAGCAGAGAAGAGAAACCATGTCTTTTAAAAGCCTATCCTAATTCCATGGAGCAAACCCAGCATCTGTCATATCATTCTCATCTTCAGAAATAAATGAAATTCTTATGCTCCACTGGTTACTAATGCCGAGTATTAATTGGATGGAAAGCATGGGGAAAGCCCTCTGCAGACACAAGTGTCTCCCACATACACCCAGTGCTCTCAGGCAGCAGGGATATTGGGAAGCTGCAGTTCCTCAGGCATTGCTCAGTAAACTCACTGTTATGTGGTCCCCAAAGAAAACAGAGTCTGGATGCGTATTTCATTGGTGACACTGGCACCTAAAATGACCCCTTTGTGTTCAATGTAAGAATATGTATTAATACATAATAAGAGGCAAGGTCTGATGACTTCGATGGTGCCTTCTGTGAACTGAGATAGGAGACCAATACTGTCGTCTCTCCACAGATACTTTTGTAAAGAACAGCTGTGCTTTAATGTCATCCTGGCTTCTGCGGTTTACACATGCAACATTCTCTTTTAGTGCCTAATGTTTTTGTAATGGATATAAAAATGACTTCTCTGGGAATGTGAATTTTTTTCCACTTTGATGTCTATGAGCATTTCTAGAGCTTTCCCATCACCTCTTTGTTAAATGACCACGGGCCCTATTAATCTAGATCAGCTTTTGTTAGGTGTTGGTAACAGGCAAAAGTGGTCCTTTCTGCAGCCCTGAACTTGCCTTCTGTAAACAGACAGGTTGCATGAAGTTATCAGTGGGTGTCTTTGAAGACAGTGACAGTGAAGTCACATGTTTCGTGCATTTGAAGAATATCCTCTAGTCAAGCCTTAGATAAGGAGTTGAAGCTGCAGAATAGGGGAGTTTCATGTAGAGAGGAGTGCGCTTCGAGAGCTGCTTTGCAGCTCACAGTAGGGAAGCACTGTGAGCATCCCAAGTTCTCCCTCAGCAGCACAGTCCATTTGGCAGCTGGACCAAAGCCCTTATGCATCATTTGACACATCTAGCAATCCCGGTTTCCGAAAGAGCCAGGATTCTGCCATTAAAAGGCTAGAAAATTTGGCCAAGCATTTTTCAGCAGAATTGGGATCAAATGATAATTGATGACATCAAATAAGACACTAAGTATAACTGGATGAGCTCCCCATGACCTCCAGAGAGACAGGCAGCTTATTGAAAAGCACTTCGGGCCTTGTGGTGATCACACTTGGAACAGGGTTGGACTCTCCTGCTTTGAGACATGTGCTGTCTTCAGTTAGGCAGCCGGCCATGCATGACTAGCCTCTTGCCTTACCATGGCCTCCCCAGCCTCATTCGGATACAGTCTCTACTGCGACCTCCCCATGGAGAGAGAGTAGACATACCCTGCTGTATCATGTTTCATGTTTGGGGCAACATATATCATTGTGGTTCCATTCATTTTCTTGTATGAAAGTTCAGGCTAGGTTTTCTCACTTGGCTTGATTTTGCTATTTATCATATTTGAGGAAATGGGTTTATTCTTTTTATATAGGCTGTGATTTATAGAAGAGACATTTAACTCTTCTGTGGCATAGGATCTTCAAGTATACAAAAGGAAAATAGGCACAACTCAGTGTATTTCTCCCTGGTTGTTCCCAATTTACTGGTAGTCTGGTCTAGAGGGGCCCAACCATGCTGATGGGTCTATCTGTGAGGAGGGAGAAGGAGAGGATGGGTGTTCTGGTGAAGGGCCTGGAGCAGCCCATTTGTTTAACTGAAGATAACTTCCTAAATCTGAGTAGGACTATTACTAGGGGTGTGGTAAAAATGGACAAGTACCCAGTCAGGACAAAGTACTACCTTTGTATTGCTTGTGGTTTGGCTTGTCTGAGAGGACAAAAGGATGTCTGAGAGGCCTTATAAAGCACGGCATGCCAATGTTTTTTCTTTGTGGGTTGATTTAACTCATAAATGGGATCAGCGTTTCAAAGTCTGAGGCAGCTCCCAGGCATCCATTTATGGATAAGAGGTAAAGAGGCAATTGCTGGGACTGTACAAATGCTAGTGCGCCATCCTGGGACAGCCCAAACCTCAGGAGACATGTCTGCCCGGAGGCTACCACATTGCTTACAGCTCCACTTTGTAGCCTGTTTTGTAGATGTTTTAACACCTTGCTTCTGCCATCCCCCAGGAAGGGGCCTAGAGGATAGGAAGGCCCATTTCCCTGCAAGCACTGCCCCCACTTCCCACTCTAGCAAAGAGAATATATGACGGGGGACTTTACATGTACTATGGAGAGGCCTGAGCAATTGACAGTAGATGCAGGCAATGCAATACACTGGACCCTTGACCTCACATGTCTGTCAGTCTCTTCCCACTTCATTTCTGGAGAGGGCAAAGAGAGTGAAGGAAGATAGAGAAGAAATTGGCGCTCCCAAAAGGGATAGCAGTTATTGGAGGTAAACTGGGAGAATTGGAACTAGTCCAGAGAAGAGCAGAGAGCTGATTTAAGAGTTGAAAGGACTGATTTATGATGAAAGATGAAAAGAATTAAATATATATGGCTGGCCTAAGTGGCGATGAAGAGAAAGCTATGGTAACAATCTGAAGGCCTCTGAAGAGGGAGAGGGGTAATAAAGGAGAGGAGTTATTTAGTCTGGTCCATAGAAGTAACAGGATGAGACTTGCAGAAGGAAACTTGGATATCGAGAAACCTTATTTTCTGAAATTGATACTCCCGTACTATGGAATGGAATTCTAAGAGATCAAAGAGTTAGGTGAGATGTGGGTCAGATAAGCCACAGAGTTCATAATTAATTGGTTCTATATTTTCAAATGTTAAGTAGCCACAGTAGGCAGGAAAGCTGGGAAGGGGGACAGTGGCAGGAATCAGGATATTTGAAGATACAACTCTTTTTTTTTTACAGTTCTATTTATTTTTTAAAATCTTTTTATTTTCCAATTACAGTTGACATACAATATTATATTAGTTTCAGGTGTACAACATAGTGATTCGACGTCTATATAATTTACAAAGTGATCACCCCGATAGGAAACAACTCTTGAGAGCTTTTGGGTGTTGATATTTCTTGAGAGAAAAGAAAAGAATTGCATATGTATCTTGGAATTTGGTGGGACATACTTATAAGAAGATTGTTCATAAAAAATGCTGAAAATACTGGGTTTATTCTTTTCTGCTCCCAAATTAAACACAGAGTATTTCTCTGGGGTCTTGTCTGTATATCCAGTGTGTGTGTGGGGGGGGCACACTCACCAGTGCACTATGCATCAAAGACACATCTATAGGTGTATGCATCACCACTCGTTGGGCAGGGGGTCTTGAGAAGATGACATCAATTCTAGATGTGGTGGACACAACGTCCCTATTGTCCGGCCTGCTTTTCAAGAAGTTAGACCCTGACCCTGCTTGTCTTGGAAATACCCTGTCTTTCACTACCACTGGCCACCCAGAGTCAAAGTTGTGTTGGAAATGGGGTGGGGGATGTTATTCCAGAAAAGAGAGAGAAAGAGAAAAAAAAAAGGTAGCTACCTGAAAACACTTTGAAATGCTGGGAATACAGATGGCTATTTGAAAGGCGAAGTTCATCTAAATCCAGTTGATTTCTCTCACAGATTTACAAAAGAGAAAGAAGGAAAACCCATGAGGGGTTTTTACATGGGGAGGAAAGTGTTATCATTAGTAAAAATGAATGTGTTTCTAAGGAACTTTGTCTGCCGGTCAGGAAGAGCTCGCATGCAGGTTGGAGAAGAGGAGAGGCAGAGTTGGGTCAGCAGAAGTTGTGATTCCTTGCCATTCTTAGGATCCCTGCCTGATAACCTCGCTTCATGGGAATTTGCCCAGCCTGACTCGTAAAGGACACTTTGCCTTTCTTTCAACCATTATTAATGTCCTGTTACAGTTTTATGGCGCTTTACAATTTATAAAGCACTTTCACGTTTATTATTTTTATCAGTCCTATTTATTTTTGTTTTATTTTATAAATAGAGTAACTGAAGTCTAGATGTTTGGCAGTACTTTTACAAGGTCATGCAGGTAGAAAGTGGTAGACCTGGAAACTTTCATTTATGTATTGAGAGGTCATGCGATGCTGGATACTGTGCTGGGTATTGACTAGGACCACAGACCTCCTTTCCTTAAAATCAGGGCTCGTTCCGTTAAGGGAATCATCTCAAGATGCTGATGACAAACAACCAAGACGTGTAAATAGATGAAAAACTTTACATTATCTTTGTTAGAAGGCCATGCAACAAATATTTGGGGTTCAATAGCCATGACTTGGAAAAGTTTCTTAAAATCTTTGAGGCCTGCTTTTATTGGAAAACTGGGGATGGTAATATTTCCTATCTCAAGGTGTAGTCATGGAGATTAAATTACACGATCCATGTAAATCCTTAACCCAGTGCCTGACACATAATAAAGTCCCCCATCAATATGAAGCACATGGTTTTTCCTAGCAGCAGCAGCACCCAGCGATGCATATACATTTTAGTCTATTTGAATGGTGCCATCTGGAGTTGCACTGACCTTATTTGTGGCCATATGTGGCAACCCTGGCAGCAGCAGTTGTGATACCGTGGGCTCCCCGTGCAACTAACTCCTGATTTCTCAGAGATGAGAGGTGGGATTTGATGGAAATGGAGAGAGGGACTAGGGTGGCAGTTTCTATTTTCTTGCCATGGGAGGCCTGTCTTTCCAAGAAGTGTGGATGAGAAGCGGGATTGAGGTGTGGCATTTAATTCATTTCTATCAACTTGTATCCTCTTGTAGGTGTTTTGACCTTGGATTCAATCCAAAGACAGGGACTATTTTCACAGTCCAATTCTTTTTTCTTCTATAGAAAGAAACCCAGCCTTAACTTTAGGAAAGCATGAAACCTAATACTGAGGAAGAACAAGATAGAGGCATTCCAGAAGAGTTTTCAGATAGTGGGTCTTTTCTGAGAGTGACCTGTGCAGTTCAAGCCCCTCCAAGCCCTGAGAGGTGCTGGGCCACAGGCCTCTGGTAACTCCTTTGTTGGAATTAGCTGGAGCTGTGCCCCTTCCTTACAAGTCTAGCCTCACCATTCATTGTCAAGTGGAAGGCAGGAGAGAGGTACCAACTCTTTAATGGGCATGAGCCCATTAAGAGCAGTTAAACCTTTGAGATTGCGCGGAGCCACACAGCCCAGGGACTTGAGTGGGAGGCTGCCTCAGGAAAGTGCCTCATACTGAAAGAGGCTGTTAAGCATTTTATAGGTGGTGTTTTTTTATGAGCCATAGTGGAACACTGCCTCCAAAAGAAGCACTTGGTTGTTGTAAGGCAGACTCGAGTTCAGGAATTAGGCAGACAGCAACACCAGAATTTTGGGGCCAAATTAGGAGTCTTTATTGCAAAAGCCGGTGACTGCGAGGAGGCTCATGCCATCAAAAAAACTCGCAGCCCCGAGGGGAAGTTGGGTAGGGTTTACAAAGGCAAAAACTTCAAGGGTACATTGAGGCAGTGTAATTCTATTGAGTTAAACAGAAACTAACAACAGATCTAAATGGAAAGATCTAGGTGGAAAGATCCCTGAGTAAAGTTGAAATTGTAGGTGGAATGTCTCTTAGACCCCAGCCCCCTCTATTATTGAGTTGCAGTCTCTTGTTAGGATAAGTGTTCAGTCCTAGCAAAGCATTATTACAGAAGCTAAGATAGCAGGATTATATGAATATCTACCTTATTAATTATTAGTATAGACCATTTTAAGCATTAGCTAGATATATCCTGTTACTGTTGCTGGGCAGAGATTACCTATAAGGGAAGTGGAATTATGGGGCCTTTAGAGGAACTCTTGGGTGTTGCTGGGCTCCTATTGGCGCAGGGTAAACTGAGGCAAGGTACAATCACAGAAGTGGAGACACTAAGGCTATAATTTTACATCTTATTATTCGCATGCACATGATTTCTGAGAACAGCTACTGATTCCAGGTAGTTAAAACTTAGGTGAAGCAGGGAGCAGATAGAGGCCATTTTATAATGCATGGCTTGAGCTTATTTAATAAAAGAAGCAGGGGACCTTTCTCCATGGTCATCATCTCTGCTTGGGAGTAGATGAAGAATAGGGCATGTTCACCACCCAGAGTCAGTTCTCCTTCCATCACCATATACAGAGGGTGCCAAAAAATGTATACATTTTAAGAAAGGAAAAAACAGTATTAAAATTGAAATACAATGAATGACGCTAGCATTCATTTGATTAATGCCATCTTTTGAGTGGGCATCATACTACACATTGCTACCGTAATTCAATTCAACTTCGAAAAGTAATACATAGATAACATCTCTTTAAAAATGTACATTTTTTTGGGTACCCCGATTTTTGACCCCCTTTTTTCTCTTCTACCACCCCCCTCCCTTTACCCTCTGGTAACCATGAAACTGTGTCTTTGTCTATGAGTTTTTGTTTCTTTGTTTGTTTGCCTTGTTCGCTTGTCGCTTTCAGTTTTATATACCATACACACAATGCAATATGTAGATGACGTATTATAGAAATGTATACCTGAAACCTATATAATTTTACTAACCAGTGTCACCCCAATAAATTTAATAAAAATTAATAATTAA
>NW_017736040.1:0-1516 GCF_001890085.2 Hipposideros armiger
TTTCATTTGCTACATGAGTTTAACAAATTAATCTGGCATATAATGAAATATTGTGAAACAGTTTCAGAATGAATATTGCAAATACTGCCGTGTTCAATTACTGTCAAAATGCACATACAGGAAAAATATGAAAATCTGAACATATAATTGCAGACTTAATTACTGCTCTGTGCTAACCAGAGGCAATCATACTGAATTTGTCAAAGCATTTAAACGAGTTGTAAAGTCTCTGTATAATCCGAAGAAATGGAAACCCATGACCGAACACTAAACAGATGATGAACTCAGTCTTTCTTATCTTCCTTGACTTGTGAAGATGGTACAAGAAATGGCCGTTATCCGGAGCTGGAGTGAGAAAGGGGGGCATGCTTGGGGGCTGCATGCCTAAAACTGTGTCTCCAGGTAACTCTCTGCACAGCAGCTGCTTTTGGAGGCGTGTTCTGGAGTTTGGTGGGGTGGGGATGGGGGAAATCTTACTCGTCAGTTGCTTGTCAATTTACTTCAATGGCATCCATTCTAGGGACTGGAGTGTCATCAGGACTCAGCTTAGGACCATAACTAATGACGGCACCCTCTGGAGAAGTGACTGAGGGACCAGCTGGCTCCTGAAAGTTAAAACACATCCCCCTGTGGGGGTTTTCTAATGTGTTCTTGTTTGATGGACAGAATAGTCATAAGTTGCATTACTCGTGTGGAAAAAATTTCACTTGGCGATTGAGCCAATTTATATAATTTATTTCATAGGAATATCTGAAAACCACAGTTTTCACTTTTGTGTCTTTCTTTCTACATCAGTAGCTTCACTGCTCTTTCTGATAATGTGGACTTCATCATTGTTCAATTTAAGCCTCAGCCTGTTGCTAGTGCTGCTAGGCTGGGAAGGCCTGGGACACTGGCCTGGGCCTCCACTACTTGTGACTCAGACCTGAGACAACGTGTGGCAGGACCAAGACTTGTGGTCCTTATTATAATTGCAACAACATCAGGAAATTATGAAAATGCAAGTTTTACTACTGGCAGCTGCAGCTTGCCTGAGGGCCACACAGGTCTGGGGAGGGAGAGAGACAGGGACACAGACAATCGACTGAGTGGGGAGGGGTGTGACGCTTGGGTGCTTATCTAGTAGCCATGTCATACACCTAGGAATATGCTTTTTTTGAGATGGATGTCTTTGAAACGGAAGCCTTATAAATCAAACGTTTAATGTCAGGCATTCACATAGTAACATGTTATAGTATTTTATACCTGGTCTCCTGCTTTGATTGTCTAATTCACTTCGGTGCCCAGAATAGGGACAATAGTCACTGGTGAAAAGTGATTCTCAAGTATGTAGCTCCCAGTGGGGTCTATATGGAAACATACAGGATAGGTTCAGAGAGAAACAGAAAATGTATGTATGAGATTCTGAGCTAAGGATGAGGTCAGGGACCTGGGGCTTCAGAGGGGAGGAGCGTCATTAGCAGGACAATAAGAATAGCAGAAGTTCAGTAGTTAGCAGTTTGCTCTATCCTACACA
>NW_017736041.1:0-1473 GCF_001890085.2 Hipposideros armiger
TACCCGCAAGAGACTTACTGTCCACTGGGGACGGCAGGCACCCAACTGGGCCAGTAAAATGCAGTGTGATAAGTGACAAGGCAGAGGCACACCCAAGATGCAGCGGGAGGACTAAGGACAGGTGCTGGCCCAGCCTGGGGCAGAGCATGGACAGAATGGGTCCGGTGGAAGGGGCTGATCTCCAGGGACGTCCTGACAGAGCTGGGACTGGCCAGGGGAAGTAGGGTAGGGGGAAGGCTCTGCCAGAGACTGAGCTCTAATTCTTGTCTCTCCTCTAGAGTTCCCTTTAGTTTCTGAGGCCAACATGCCATTGTGCTGATTTTTTGCTAAAGAATCTCCATGGATTTTGCTGAGCATGTGGTTGGACTGACTAGCCTTGAAGCTGTTGAGCTCTGAGGTCACTTTCTGAAAATGAATGGGATTGTACTTTCTACTGGGCCCAGGTGGGGATCTGATTTCAGGGATGAATTTGCCCCAGAAATTCAGCCCCTTCCCATGGAGTTGCTTCATGCCAGGTCCTCTTTACTGATGTGTGGAGCTCCATCTCACTCCCCACAACCCCTGTGCATCCAGTATGCGCAGCAGAACTGGGCGGAGGCGGTGTGTGTGTGTGGGACGGGGAGGGGGCGGGCAGCTCCCATCTGCTGTTAATGTTCTGGCACACTTAGATGTTAGATGAATGACTGACCCTCTCTGAGCCCCATTTCACCCTGTGCTTAAAATCAATAGAAGGTACCAGGCCCTACCTTTCCCATATAAAGAAACATTAATTGAGATAAAAAAAACTCTTCGAAAAACTATAGTTTTCAAAAGTATCATTATACAGAGTAATGTTTCTTAAACGTGAGTGTGCCACGGAATCATCAGTTGGTAGGCAATGGGGGAAGGGTTTGTTTAAAATGGAGTTTCCTCAACCCTCTCACAGAGTCTGTCAGGAGGTTGCAAGCGGGGCCCAGGAATCTGCATATTTACTAGTCATTCTAGGGATGCCTGATGCTATTGGTCTTTGGACGGCACTTTGACAAGAACTGATACAGACTACTTTACATCTGTTTTCATTAAGTCCACTTAAATGAACTCTCCCTCTGTCAAGATTTGAAGGAATCCCATGAGAATTTTTTTTTTTTTTTTAATCTTCTGCCCCAGAAAGGAAGCACACAGCGGTTGGGGCTGAGAGGGTGGCCCTGAATTGTGTAGGATGGGGAGTCCACAAAGTAGACATACTGCAATAAGCATGAAAGAGGAGCCGCACACAGGAGCTCACCATCTCTTCCTACTCCTGATACAGGAATCGGACACTCATGAAGCAGACCAAAAACAGACAAAAAGCATCCAATTTGAAATGCCTCTGCCAGAATCTGAGCCAAATCCCAAAGGTCATAGTTCCATAGCTGTCAGCTATGGTGTCAGCTACAGTCTTCACAAAACCCAATGCTTAGGCCCTTGGCCTACAGCAAACTCTAAGAATTGTCA
>NW_017736042.1:0-1519 GCF_001890085.2 Hipposideros armiger
ACACACACACACACACACACACACACACACACACACATTTTGTCAGTGCCACCTTTATCTTCTCACTGACTGAGGGAAGTTGCTACAGTAGCAAGTTGCTACAGTAGCAAGTACACTGACTTATGGTCACTGACCTAAAGTGAATGAGGCTTTTGTTATTAATTCTGTGGTCTTATAAAAACCAATTAACATGTTGCATCCTTCGTTTCCTTTGCTGAAGTAACGGGAATGATCATGAAACCTACCAAGTGGAACTGTAGTGATGACTAAATACAAGGGTCCATCTATAGATCCCTAATAAAAATCTCCATATTTGGATGCTACCAAGCCATGTGCTGAGCTGTGTGTGTGTGCGTGTGTGTGTATACATGTTTTAACATATGCCTTCAAAGGCAGGTATCATTAGACTAATGTTATACCTTTAGCATGCTGAGCATCAGAAATGCATTTTCACTTAACGCAGTTACATGACAAGACTTTGCCATATAATTAGCACTCTCAAGTCCAAACTAATCAGTAGGGAAATAAAATGTCCCTTCTTTCCATCAAAATACTGGAGCTCAAATTTGTATTAAAACATATCCAGGTGGAAAAGAAAGATGCTGATGATATTTGTTTTCTGGTTTAATGATTTTCAATACTGAGTAGATTAAAATAACATAAAATTTGCTAATACTTACTGAGTGTTTACTTTGTGTCTAGAACTACAGTAAATAATTTACCAGAATTATTTTATTGACATATAACATTGGGTAAGCTTAGGAATGCAAGGTGTTGATTTGATACACTTATATATTACAAAGTGATTACCACCTTAATGTTGGCTAACACCTCCATCATTGTCATTTCTTTTTTTGTGGTGAAAACATTTAACACCTGGTTTCTTAGCAACTTTGAGGTATATAATACAGTATTGTCAATATAACAACAGAGGCAGCTACTATAATTATCCCTGTTTTACAGTTGAGGAAACAGGCTAAGAGAGTTCACATTAGTGGCTCAAGGTCAGAGTGCCAGTTATTATTAAAGCCAGGATATGGTGCTGTGTAAAGTGAGGGTTCCAGCCTTTCCCAGGGATGCATATATTTTATTCACACAGAGTCTGGTAAAATAAAATCATGTTTTCTCTCTTACACCTTTACACTTGTCATGTTTCTATGGCCTTTAGAAATAAAACAAACTTTTGCCCAAAGTGAGTAAAAATTCTAGCTCTTTCCCCCATTTTCTTATTGTAATCCAAGGACTTTGAGATTTATCATAAATATTCATATGCCAACACATGTAATTTTCATGATTATGAAACAACAGTATTGTAGATTTGAAAGTATAACCATATATACATATATATATATATATATATACACACACACACACACACACACACACACATAGAGGGTGCCAAAAAATGCAAAAAATGTATACACGTTTTAAGAAAGGAAAAACACTGTATTAAAATTATGCTGATGGTAACCATTTTGAGCACCTCTTGTAATTGCAGAAGTCAAACGTGACTTGTATT
>NW_017736043.1:0-1518 GCF_001890085.2 Hipposideros armiger
CCTCTTCTACACCTTGGACATGAAATAAAGCGTACTCTGAAATTCATGTTTTAAAAATCATGGTGTAATCAAAAGGCCAGGCAGTGCATAAACTTGAAAATTTATGCAATTTAAGTAATGTTTCTGGTTCCCAGAAAGCTTGCAGATGACTGGAAAGCGTTTCCACATGTAAACTGGCCCCTCTTGAAATGAGCTGGTCCCTTCTGAAATTAGCCGATTACTTAAGTTTGAAGGCGCTGAGGCCACCATTTGTTATTTGATTGTTCTTTGCTGTAAGGCAGCCAATAATGCAGTCTTGTTTTCAAATTAAAGATTTAATTACAGTCTTCACTGGCGATGAACCAAGTGTGACAATACCTGATGTGGGGTCGAGGAAGAGTGTGTGGGTTGGAGCCAGTGATCTGGAACTTAAATACTTTCAACAGTAGCATTAAGGGTGAAATCAACCAAATGCTGGCCTCTTGGTTCGTCAGAGTCAGTGAAATCTATATTCTTCTTGTTTATCAGTTTTTAAAGCTGAGAGTTTGTTTTGTTTTTTGTTTTTTGGGGTGTTTTTTTACTATTCTGATAGACTGCAGGCTTAAATCTCCAACACATCAAAGTTTTGAAAGATACACATCTTTGAAATTTGTCGACCAGCTTTGTAGACTAGTACATGGTCATTTTGTATTAATGTTTCAGGTATGCTTGTGAAGAATGTGAATTCGCTCTTTGTTGGGGCTAGAGTTCTGTGTATGTCTCTTGAATCAAGCTTGTAGTGTATGTATATCTTCAGTCAATCATCAATCAATAATAAAAAGTGATCCATCTGAAGCCTAACTGATGGCACCATATTCCAGGTTTTTTTAAGGTAGTAGTTTTAATGAGTTTGTTTTACTATGGCGGGATAAAGTCTGTATACCCTTCAGTCTTCCAGCTTGTTGTTCTCATATTTCTGTTAATGTTCAGAGAGAAGGTACGCCCATCCACAGATTAGGTTTAAGAATGGACTCATGATGTCTCATTAATTTGCCATCATTAAGAAATGATCTGATTCACAAAAATGAGCTTTCCAAATAACTGATAATTTCTCCTGCAATTGCCAAAGTTTCCTGCTTCCCAACCTTTGATGACAGGATGTTTATAAAATAGGCTTTCTTCTTTCTTGCCTTCAAGATTCTGAACCTTTCTTGAGGGTTCAGGTTCATTGTCACATTGTTTATTATACTCCTATACTGGTTCCCCAGCTGCTTTCTAGTTTTCCTCATGTCTTCCTTGATGTGGGCCTGGCAGTCATCGCTTTTCTCTTGTCATAGCTGCCTCTCCGCCATGCTTTTCGTGTGTACTCATCTAGTGTGCTGGTCATGTTGGGTTGCAGGGTCTAGGAAACAGATCAGCTGGCTTTGACCAGTGAGACTTATCTTGCATTCATTCATCAACTACCACCAGGGGTAAGCAGAAGGGCTTCAAAGACACGTATGACATGCATCCTACCCTGTTCTGTGGGGGAGTTGCTGGTTCTATAATGGAAGGTGATAG
>NW_017736044.1:0-1518 GCF_001890085.2 Hipposideros armiger
GGGGGGCACACTCTGTGTATAAATTGAAAGAAACTAGTCTCAGAACCATGAGATTGAGTGTGTACATTTTGTGTTTAAAGAGTGAGAAAATAAGAGTGTGTATACCTATGTTCATATATATACATTAAATAAATCTAAAAGGATATAGAATAAATAAAAATTAGTGGTCATCTTGGGCAAGAGGTGGGAACTGGGCAGAGGGAAGAAAGAAATGGGAGGAAATCTTTTCACTGAATCCCTTTTTGTATTTTAAAATTTTAACCATATGCTTCTATTACCTATTCAAATGATTATATTTTTAAAAGAAAGAAAAATAGATTAAAAGTTATTTTGGGAGGAGGGATGAATAGTTAGAGCACAGAGGATTTTTAGGGCAGTGAAAATACTCTGAATGATACTCTAGTGGTAGATACAAGTATATGTCATTATACATTTGTCCGAACCCACAGAATGTACACCAAGAGTGAACCCAAATGTAAACTATGACTTTGGGTGATTATGAGTGTCAGTATAGACTCATCGATTGTAACAAATGTACCACTCTGGTGGGGGTGTTGACCATGGGGGAGGCTCTGCGTGTGTAGGGACAGGAGGCACATGGGAAATCTCTATACCTTTCTCTTAATTTTATTGTAAACCTAAAACTGCTCTAAAACAATCTCAGTCTTTTTTCAAAAAAATTTATTTGAGTAAACCTTTTAAAGAAATCTATTCATTTATTTTTAAAATACCATGATTTCGCATTCCTTCTTCTGAATTAACTAAGGAGTCTCGAGTCTTACAAAACTCACAAACATGTAACCTAATTTCAGGTGATTAAAATATTTACATAAACAGTATTTTTCTAAAAATACTTCCATGAAAAATTGGAGAATTTTATTTCTTGATAAAAAAATAAAATTAAAGATTATTAAGGGATCTGTAATAATTTTCTAACACTTACCCATCAAACCCCAAATCAGTTGCTGAAATAATTCTATAAAACTAGGCAGTGAGGAAGCTGTCTCAGTGGCCTAGGACAGGTCAACAAGGGTATCCATTCACATTACACAGCAGGGCACCTACAGGCTCCCAGGAGGCTGAGTTTAAAAGAGTTTGAAAGGACGCTAGATGGATGCACCTGAAATGCACGATGCTAAGTCAAAGAACCCAGTCTTGAAAGCTTGCTTAACTTTATGATTCCATTTATATGACAATTATGAAAAGGCAGAATTATAGGAACAGAACACAGATACACAGATCAATGGTTTCCAGGGGTTGGCGTGAGGGTAGGGTCTGACTACAAGGAGCAGGATGAGGAGATTCTTTGAGGCATTGAGATTGTTCTGTATTGTGTCTGTGGTGGTTACAAGAATCTGGGCATGTGTAAAAACCCATAAAACTATACATAAACCACAAATCTCACTGTTTGTAAATCTTTTTAAGTAAAATGAAAGGAAGGAAGGAAGGAAGGAAGGAAGGAAGGAAGGAAGGAAGGAAGGAAGGAAGAAAGAAAGAAAGAAAGAAAGAAAGAAAGAA
>NW_017736046.1:0-1518 GCF_001890085.2 Hipposideros armiger
TAAATTAGGTTTTGGTGGAATTACAGAAAAAGAAGATATAAAATTAGTCCACTAGTTTAATTTTTATCTTATAGACAAGAGATTTGTGGCAATTTTGTTCTATCACAGATAAATTTCCTTCTATTCTTCCTTTGCTACCTTTCTTCTTTTTTCCCTCCCTTCCTCCTTCCCTTCTTCCTACCCTCTCCCTCCCCTTATTTTTTCTTTTCTTCTTTTTCCTGTTGTTGGAAAACAAAGGGGAAAAATGAGCTGAGTAGGAGAAATACTCTTCATACCACAAAAACTTTCAATGACCAAATGACAATCTTAAAGATAAGAAGAGATTTGTTAATTCCTCCACACATGTGTTATGGAGGTGCTTTCTCCCCAGTAATGCTGCTGGTGAGATGACAGTGATCCAGATATCTTCAGTGTTACTCTGCCTATCATTCTCACTGTAAAGCTCTTTATCCAGTTTCACAGATGATAATTTATAGTTTGTAAACCTTTGGTTATCAATTAAAAGAAATCATCCTGAACTAACTCTTTGGCTAGCGTAATTAATCTTTACATAGTTTATAGTTTAATCCCTATTTGATGAAGTGATCAAAGAATGGAGTATTTACTCCAGATCATACCCTTGGTGTACTGATAATCAGTTTTTACTATCATTATAGTCATCTAGAAGAGGGGAAGAAAATGATGTATCTCACTTATAGGTCATCACTGATCATGTTGCAAATCATACTGTTTCACTAAATGAGGTATTCTAAATTCTTCACATTCCTATTTAAGGTTTTTCTGAATATAAAATAACAAGGAACAATTACGAATAATAAATGAATAATGACAGAAGTATTAAAGACCAGTCTTTGTTTAGATTATAGTATATAACATATTGCAACTCTTACTTCACTTATAATAATAGTATATACCAAATTATTATATTGTAATAACATATATATACTAAGTCTTGCTTAGAAATCTGTTTTTAAATGCTGTAGCCACTTCTCAAGATTGGCTATGTGGTTACTTTAAACCAGTAGTTCTCAACTGGGGATGATTCTTACCCTTCAGGGGACATTTGACAATGTCTAGAGACATTTTTGTTTGTCATGACTTAGAGTGTTCTACTGGCATCTAGAAGGAATAGTCCAGGGATGCAACTAAACATCATACAATGCACAGAACAACCCCTTACAACAGACACTTACCTGGCCTGAAATATTAGTATTGCTGGGGTTAGGAAAACCCTAGTTTAAACAAATACTCACTGAGCACTTCCTGTGTGCTTGAGATATTGTGCTTATATTTTGGGATACAAAATCTGCCAGATAATCAGTAGACCCAAGAGCCTGAAATCTCAGGGAAGAATTAAAAGTCCAAATAATGTAGATAGTAATGATAGCAAACTGATTAGTTTATCACAAAAAAAGACAAAATAACAAGTCATAAAGACTCAGTGGAGCCCAACTCACATTTGCTTGCAAAATAAGTAGTTTTACAAAGATTACAGCAGTTATGTATTTTTTTACACTT
>NW_017736047.1:0-1518 GCF_001890085.2 Hipposideros armiger
TTTCAATTGTTTCAGTTAAATGAATTACCTATTATTTTTATTTGTGTTAAAATGAGGTAGAGTTTCAGTTTTATTTTTTCTCCCAAATGGGTAGTCAATTATCTCAGTTATCAAACACTATCAATTATCAAACACTAAATAATCTGTGATCCCCAATCAATCTGAAGTGACACATTTAAAATGTATTTTTCTGAAGGCTATTTTTAACTATCTGTATATTTGTTTTCTAGAATTAACTTTTTAATTGCTTTATAATAAACTTTCTTTTGTCATTATTATTTATTGTCTATTATCTACCTTGGTTCTTTCCTCTACATTTACTGTCATTATCTCAAACTATTCCTATATTTCTCTTTTTGAACACTTATCTCTTCATTTTTATGTATTTATTGTTTATGCAATAATGTTATTCTCCTTCTTCTGTTTATAGCACTATAATCTTCCCTTTTCACCTTTTTTCATCATCATATCATTGATACCTCTTTCTGCTGAATTTATATCCTCCTATATTTCATCTAAACTAAAAAAACACTCAACAGAAAAATTTTTTACCCCTCCTCTTGGTTTTTTTTTTTTTCCAGAATGGATTTTTCCTCTTTATTTGACTACCTTCTTGTTTTTTTCTTTCATTCATTATAATAGTTTTGGCTACCTGCCATTTCATTTCATTTATCTTTTTCATGTTTAATGTGGAGAGATCTTTTATTTTGTATGAACATAGTATGAATAAAGTTTTCTTCATTTCATTTCCATCTTTTCTGTTTCATCTGAGAATTGTATTTCTTTTCATATGTTAAAATATATGTATATCATATGTTTTTCACACTTGATTCTTCCCAGGTGTGTGTGTATGTGTATGTGCGTGTGTGTGTGTGTGTATCTGTGTGTGTGTGTCTGTGTGTTCCTGTATGTATGAGGATGAGGTTGAAGTAGCCATTACTCCAGGGATAGTTTAGCTCCACAGCTTAAATGCAATGCCTCTTCCATCTTCACTTAATGCCCGAGGTATTCATCAAGTTGTTTCTGTTCCAACAGACTAAAAAAAAAATGGAATGATTCCCAGCCTTCTCTGAGATTTTGTAGTGGTTCAATTTTCACTTCCTGGCAATTGTACTTTCTCTTGCTAGAACTTTTTTGCAAACTTAACAGTTTTATCCTATGCCAGTACAGTTTGGTATTCTGATATTCAACCAAAGGCTTGAGAAGATACTCACGCAAGAGAATTGGAACTTCTCCTCTCATTGTTTCTTTGTCTTTTTCTTTTTTTTTTTTCTTCTGGTAATAGGCCCCATCCTTTTTAGCCCCCTGGGATTTCTAAGCACTGATCACTGCCTCCTTAATTTAGCAAACCTGCTGAACTCTTTTTGTATCAACTTCCCCTGTACTACAACCTGGAAATAGCTTCCTGACATAAAAGCTTGGTTCATGGTTGGGATCACCTGCCTTGTTTTTTCCTTCTATTTGGGAGAGTAGCCCTGGATTGCTCATTGTCCAATGTCTAAACACTGTTGTTTTATA
>NW_017736048.1:0-1518 GCF_001890085.2 Hipposideros armiger
CACATTGATGTAAAATTGTCCTTTGAGGTTTACCATTGATGAGTGTGGGGAACTTCCTGGAATGAACAATAATGCTATATGTAACTATTCTCTTCCTGGGAAATAACTTTCTGGAACAATAAAGTTATGCTGCTGATGACCCTGGAATAGTTAATGTAGACTGGGTGGATATAAATCATTTGCAAATCTCAGTGGATTTCTTAAGCTCCTTGTTTTCTTCTCCCTCTGATTTCTACCTGCCTTTTTGCCCACTATTACTACATGCAGAAAAGCCATTACATAAAAGACCAAAGAGGCATAGCTGAAGAGCATGGACTCTGAGTCACTGTCAGGTTTTCATCCTTGTTTTACCACATTATTAGCTGCAAGACCCAGGCAGCAACACACTCTTGTTAAACCTCAGCTTCTCCATCAATATGTTGAAGTTAAGAATAGTAGCTCCCCATCAGGTAGTGGTAGAGGTTGAATGAATTAATAAATGTCTATTGCTCTGAACATAATATGCACTCGGCGGGTGTGAACCAACTATGCAAAACTGTGAAAAAAATGCCATAGCAACAGCGCACCTATGCTTGAACCGACATGCTTTTGGGGATCTCCCTCATTCTCTTTCCCATAAGCTCTAAGAAAAGACTGGGTTTAAAAAGAAATAAAATGCTCTCTCTGCACCCTAGATATATCATGGGGTGAGAGTATCTTAACTGTTCTAAGTTCCTCCACCCATAATCAATGGAACATGGTCTTTGAATGCCACTAAAATGTGTGGAGTGACTTAGGCTGTGGCTTAGTAATGTCACTGCTGTAAAAGTTGGTGAATAACAGCACCATGGCACTAGCTTGGAATGGGTTAAAATTTATGTTTCTGAAACTCATCCACTGGAATGTTCATCCAAATCTACTTTCCATGAAACATTTTGAACACAATACCTTGCTTTAATAGCCATGTCCTTGAATCCATTACACTGTGGAATTCTACTCTTTGCACTCTCCTAATTCTGAAAACAGGTCATATTCTACAAGTGAGAGGCTTACTTATACTGTGTCAGGCACTGATCTAGGCACTTCATATAATTTTCTCATTTAATCCTCACTCTCTAAGGTAAATCCTGTGATGAGAAATCTGATACTCAGTCGAAGTAACTTACTGAAGAGACCTGGCTGATATGAGCGGAGGCAGGCTTTAATCCTATGTCTACTGGGCTCCAAAGTTGATGATTCTTCTTTTGTACAACAACATGATGCCACTATATATCTACTGGGTTACTGGGGGTGCCAAAAAAGGTATATACTATATTTTTCAAAACAATTAACAGAAAAACCCAAAGATAACACATCAAACGCATCGTAGTTGTCTTTTTACAGAGCCTGGGTCCATGTACAGTATTTGACCAGATGAACTGTTTTCTGGAGTATTGGCAAGGAATAGACAACCTTGCAAAGTGATAGCTCTATTCTGACCATAGGATGACTGAAATAATTGAACACCAACCTCAGGGAACCACAGTACCAGTCCAGATG
>NW_017736049.1:0-5002 GCF_001890085.2 Hipposideros armiger
CAGATATATGAAAAGATGCTCAACTTCACTAGCTATTAGGAAAATGCAAATCAAAACTACAATAAGATACCACCTCACACCTGTTAGAATGGCTAATATCAACAAGACAAGTAATAACGAGCGTTGGAGAGGTTGTGGACCAAAAGGCACCCTCATACACTTTTGGTGGGAATGTAAACTGGTATAGCTGCTATGAAAATGGTATGGAGGTTCCTCAAAAGATTAAGTATAGAATTACTATATGACCCAGCAATCCCTCTTTTGGGTATCCACCTAAAAAATCAGAAAACTTTTATTTGTAAAGATATATGTACCCCTATGTTCTCTGCAGCATTATTCATAGTAGTCAAGACATAGAAACATCCAAAGTGTCCTTCGATACATGATTGGATAAAGAAGATGTGGTACATATAGATCATGGAATATTACTCGGCCATAAGAAAAAATGAAATACCGCCATTTGCAACAACATGGATGGATCTTGAGATTATCATGGTAAGTGAAATAAATAAGACAGAAAAAGTTGAGAACCATATGACTTCACTCATATGTGGGATATAAAACTGAAAGCAACAAAGGAACAAGACAAAAAAACAAAAACATAGACACAGACAACAGTTTAGTGGTTGCCAGAGGATGAGGGAAGGGGGCAGTGTGATAGAAGAGGGAAAAAGGGGTTCAAATATATGGTGATGGAAGGAGAACTGACTCTGGGTGGTGAGCACACAATGGGATACACAGATGATGCATTATAGAATTGCACACTTGAAACTTATAAAATTTTAGTAACCAAAGTTGCCCCAATAAATTTAACAAAAGTTTAAAAATTAAAGTTAAGCTCCACTTACTGTTAATTTGTTGTTGAAATATTCTTAATAACTTCTTGCATAGTTGGAATCTTATTGTGCACAGTCCCTAACAAAATGTAAAGAATCTAGAATATTGTTAAATAGTATCTCCATGATGAACAAATTTAACACTTCATTTGCCTTATTGATTTTTCTGTGAGATAAATATACCTTATTAAACGTGAATCAATTTTCACCTCATATTCACCAGATTTCATCTTTAAAAACACTTCTTCAGGGAAGCTTATCACAACTCTTTAGTTTAAGTTATGTTTCACAGTGATTTGCTCTTCATAAACCTTGAATTAGGGAACATATAGCATACTTGAAAATTTATAACCATATACAAATAATATTTACAGTATAAAGTTCAGAAGTGCAAAAATCCAGGTCACTATGTATTACAAACAACAAGGAGATTTTTAAAAGTACTTTTTGACTTACAGACAGATGAAAGAATACATAACTGGACAAGCACTGCCCCTAAGAATTTCTGTCTCGCCTCTTTTCAAGCTTAACTTGAGTTGAATAATAGTCAAAGTTTCCATGTAGTACTACCAATTTCTATGCCCAGATGCTTTGCCTTTAAGAGCTTTATTCTGATTGTATTGATGAAAAAATAATTGATGCTAATGGCCTTGACACTTCAAAGATAAATTCTTTGGTAGGTAAAATTATACACTTGGATATTTAGTATGTATAAGCCATTAGACCCTTGCAGAAAGAAAGAGTAGTGTGAGNTTCCATGTAGTACTACCAATTTCTATGCCCAGATGCTTTGCCTTTAAGAGCTTTATTCTGATTGTATTGATGAAAAAATAATTGATGCTAATTACCTTGACACTTCAAAGATAAATTCTTTGGTAGGTAAAATTATACACTTGGATATTTAGTATGTATAAGCCATTAGACCCTTGCAGAAAGAAAGAGTAGTGTGAGAAAAAGCCTTCTATTTGGTTAGCTAATCATGTAGTCGTGATTCAATGCACAGCATATAGAATATATTACTTTGTTTTTAAGTCTTTCTCAGTCAGTATTGCACTTAGTGGCTTTTACAAAGAATTGTTTGGGCCACAGTGAGTAATTATTTTATATAATAGCTATATATTCCAAGGTCAAAGACACAATAAAATAAAATCTGAGCAGGATATCAGGATAGACAGATTTCTCCATATTGTCATGGATGATGATCTCATAATCCACTCCACAGGTATATGTTTTATTAATATTAATAGTGAGCTAAGTATCATTAATTATATTCTATTGCATTAATTATATTCTATTGCATTCTATTAAGAACAAAAGGACACCATATCTAATATAAAATCAAAAGTAAATAAAATATAATTTTACCAATATTAAAACAAAGTATTCCATTTTTAGGAAACTTTTAGGAGTTTACATGTGTATATCAGTGTGGGTGTGTGTAGGGGAATGTTCATACACTAAGAATCTGAATAATTGACATGCTAAACATTATATAGATAATAAGATATTTTAAAAACTGAATTTTAAGATAATGTAATAAGAGTTATGTGAATGTGACATTATTATGAAAAATAAGTTACCTGCACACAAACACTGCAATATTATAGCAGTAGATCTGATAACCCTATGGCTACTGGGTGACCCATTGGCAGGTAGCTTATACAACGTGGATATGCTAGACAAAAGAATGATTCACTTCCGGGCAGGAAGATGTGCAATGGTACTCAGAATTGTGTAACTTGAAATTGTTTATTTCTGGAATTTTCCACTTAATATTGTCAGACTGCTGTTGACAGTGGATAACTAAAGGTGTGGATAAGGGAGGGGAACCACTGTATACAGAAATCTTTGTACATTTTCAGCTTTGTTCTGTTTTTCCAGGCAATAATTTATATATAAGTGGCAAAAATGTGAGAAAAAATGATAGTGAAGATGTGAGAAGTTATTTTGCTTGCAAATACTTTTCTTTCTCTCAGACAAATTTTAGGCTTTGATTTCAAGATGTAAGTGTTTCAAAGTGCTAATATGGCTTCCTGTTGTAAAAGCCAACATATGTCTATTAATGCACAATAATTATATTAAAAGAGCATAATGCTCAACTTGAAAACAATTAACCTTCACAATTGAGATTCATGGACTTATATCAAGTAATTTTCTAATCACTCATTTTAGCCATTACCTACACACCTCTTTCAGTTCTTCTCATTAAAAATGGGTTTTCAAAGTACAGTACAACATAAATACAAAGACATTCTATGATTGAGTTTAAGCACATTAATGTAAATAAGCTAAAACTTGCAAATTCTTGTTGGAATTAAAATTTATAAAGTATCTTTTTATAGTTCCTTCCACTAGGGTACATTCAATATCTATATTAAATTTGTATTGCTAATTAAAGACTAATTTAATTTCAAAACCTACAGTGAATCTTGGAAAGCCACATAAATAGATTCATTAATTGAACATTAGAAATAAATATTAATCTCCTTTTTCTTTTGTGACTTTATTTAGAAAGCAAGAAGAAAAGATGGCATTCAATTACCATAATTAATTTTGTATTAATATATCACCCTTCATTACTTCTTTACTGATGTGAATATATTTTGAATTATAAACATAATCTAACATTTGAAAGAAACTTGTTCTCTTCAACAGAAAGAAGTTTCCAAATATAACAAAAAGATACCATGAGTAAATATTCTTTGAAATGCCTTGTTTCAATAACACAAGATTAATTGCAAATATATATATATATTTTCCCTCCCCCCCAAAGCTCTCTTTGGTATAGGACCTTAGAATAAGGTATAGTAAAATGAGAGAGAATATGAAAATAAGTTCTTGCCCCCCAAAGTTTTATCACTTAGGGATTATATCATTCTGTCAACACGGTAGGAAAATTGATTCTACAGGAAGAAACTACAGGCTGCTAGGGATATAATATTGACCAAAACACAAAAAGAGCCTTGCCTTCACAAAAGATAAAGATTAACAGTTGAGACCAATATTTCCTTAAGTATATCAGATAAATATTGTATATACTATGAACTTTGGTAAGTGAAATGAATGACAGCATATGACATGGAAATTCATAGGATAAATATAAGGAAAGAGAAGACACTGTGAAAGAAACACCTTAAATTATGCAATACTATTGTACTGCTTGTTGCACTGTTCTGAAATATTGTAAAATATATTATTTTACCAATTATTAGAGTAATGACATGCATTTTTATGTAAGAATATATTGACATACATACTTTCATATTCTTAAAAAAGCTGTTGCTGACATTGCTGTTATTTTTTAAATTAAAGTTTATTGGGTGACAGTGGTTAATAAAGTTACACAGGTTTCAGGAGTACAATTCTGTAATACATCATCTATATATCACAGTGTGTGTTTACCACCCAGTCAGTTCTCCTTCCATCACCATATATTTGATCCTGTTTACCCTCATCTACCACTCCCCTCCCCCCTTACCCTCTCAAAACCACTAAACTATTGTCTGTCTATGAGTTTTTGTTTCTTTCTTTATCTTGTTGCTCTTAATTATAGTTCTTTCTATAATCTTTTTCAAAAATCTTTTTATGAGTTTTTTATAAAGACATTTTACACTATGTAAATTAATATACATAGATGCAATCTCTTTTCCTTTGTTTATTTCAGCTTTGAATACAAATGGCAGCACAAATCTTCATTTGCATAATATCTCCTTAGGATAACAAAGAAATCCACTAACAAAACACTTTGGCCAAGATTTCAGCCTTGTTTTTAACTGCCAAAGTAAAACAATAGTTGAGAAGAATTAGTTAGCGAACACAGCACTGGATTTGCATAGACAACTAAAACCCTAAAACTCTTTGTGTAGCTTATAACATGGGAAAATATCAGCCATGGTCAATGGAGGAAAGCAATGAAATCTGGTTTCTTCTACAAGTTTTTACTATAGATTCAGTGTTGTAGTTTGAGGGGGAAAGGAAATAATAAAAACATTTAACTTTCATAATAAAATTATATATATATATATGTGTGTGTGTGTGTGTGTGTGTAATTCCCCTTCATATTTTATATTACAGCTATACAACACATATGAATACTGAAAATTATATTTTATGATTTATCTTGTTACATTCATTATTGATGGCAGTAAAATTTGCACCTTTTTTTC
>NW_017736049.1:8562-9461 GCF_001890085.2 Hipposideros armiger
CAAAATTAGCTAACTAATCTGTCTATTAGTATACCCAAACCATTGTTGTTACATTACAGAGATTATCTCTTATTCCCTCATTTTGTTTATAATTTCTTTGACTTTTTTAACCTTTTGTTATTCTGATAAACTTTAAAATTAATGTATACAAGTAAAAAATGAAACCATGTGATTTTAGTTGTAACTAATTATATTTAAACATTGATATGCAGAGAATTGACAGTTTATGAAATTAAATATTCTAGCCAAGAATATTGTATTTTCCTTCTATCCTCCCATCTTGTTTTATATTTCTAAATACAGTGCTAAATTTTTTTTGCTTCTTACATCTGGATATTTTATAATTTTGTTACTATCTCAATCCAGCTTTTTCTCCTTTTATTTCCATGTGTTCATTGCTATGGAGAAATGTTGCTTATTGACTCTTACACATTTGCTTGTATATAGACTATAACTCACTATAGAATATACATTTTATGAATTTATCTTGAGTGTTGTTCCAAATTTGTTCTTCTTAGAATATTTTAGTAGAGTTTTCTAGCAGCTATAAAGCCTGTTGTTAACAAAATGAAATCATACTTCTCTGCATGTGTAATATTTCTTTGTATATAATTTTACCTTTAGGTCAATTATAAAAATAATTTCGATAGTAAGAATTACACTCTATTACCTAAGTTTATTAAAATAAATTTAGTCGTTTTTATTTGAAATAAAAATTTCTTTTGATTTTTTAAAATAGTTTTTATAAGTTATTCCTCCTCTATTCCTCTTATCTTTTTTTAAAAATAAAAAACATGTTAAAGATTAACAGATGCATATTTAACATTCATGGATATAATTTTTTTAAAGACTTTTTATTGGGGAATTGGGGGATGGGAACAGCGCTGGGGAATTGGGGG
>NW_017731844.1:0-2351 GCF_001890085.2 Hipposideros armiger
GAGGAGTGACGCCAGGAGGGAGAGGGAAGGCGTGAGTGATTTACTTTTCTTACTTAAAAAATCGGGAGCAAATAACAGTGTTACCAAACTGACATTTGGCGAAGAGTCCGGGAGGGGCGTGAGAGAGCCAGGTCCTCTTTGTTACAAAATTTCTCAAGTCCGATACATTTATGAGTAACTGTGAGATGTGATCAAACAATACGGTGAATGTTTAAAAAACTTATTACAGTAAAGACACATTGCCATGAATCCCCCTCAAAACACTCCCCCTCGCTTCAAACACACTTATCCCGTCGTTCTTGCCACTGCCTGAAGCAGTTCTGGAAGGCCTCTCTCGTGAGTGTCTTTAGTTGCGCTGTCGTGGCTGCCTCGGTGTCCTGAGTCATTTTGACTTTGGGGAAGAGCAGATCCAGTGCATAAGATGAACACACCGTGATGTTTTGATTTGACAGAAATTGCCGTACACCAGAAGCGATGTGTGACACGGAGTGTTGTCATGATGGAGATGATTGACAGCACACTTTAAAACACACCTTCTCTCAACCGCCGCTCACACCCGACTGACTGCACCAAACAAGTTGAAATTTGTCACACGCACACTGTTACTAAGGTTCCATGCGCCGCTTCCCATATTGAAGATCCTGCCTTTCTTGGCTTGGATGGCACTCAGCAGCAGCGTTCACTGTATTTTGTGATCACAAAAGGCTCCATGTCACACACCGCTTCTGATTCAGCAATTCCTGTCAAATAAAAACATTACAGAGTGTCCTCATCCACCTTATTCACTGGATCTGGCACCGTGTTGACTTCTGGCTCTTCCCCAAAGTCAAAATAACCATGAAAGGCAAANTTATTTTATTTTTTATTTTTTTCATGTCAGATGGGTAATGTGCTGATGTCGTAACAAGGCTTGTGGCAGGCACGTCTCACACACAAGCGTGAGCTCCCAATCATCACACTTACGAACTCTGAAAGGATCCTGAGTGGCCATTTTAAAAGGTGCCAGGAAAAGGGAGGTGGGGACTTGGGGCAGAAATCCAGGCTCAGGCCCTTCTCCTAGCATCCGGGCTCGGCGCCAGCAGGGCTGCCACACGCCAAGGCAGCAGTTCCAAGTGGCTGTTTTCTGATCCTAGCAAGTGACAAGTATGTGACAGCAGCCCCGGGCCATCTCGGTCCTCATGTCTTAACATAGACACAGGCTCCTTCTGGACCAGGTCGACTCATGTTTGTCTTTCGTAGCGTTTTCTTCATTCTCGCTCCCCAAGTGCATCTGGGGACGAGCCACACACAGAACCAGCGGTCCTGCGGTGTGGGGTGGCCCCTCACAGCTGGGACACGTGCTGCATTTGCCCTCCCATGTTCCTGGAAGGCAGTGGGGCCATAAAGATGTCCATACTTTTTAATCAAGTAATTTCACCATTAGGGCTCTGTTCTAAAAACTGCCAGAACCGGAAACAAAACCACAGAACACAGATACAAGAAGAAAAGATAAGAGTTGTTAGTTTAACAGCGTTAACAGGAGACCCAATGGCATTTAAGGCTGAAGACGGTTGTCAGAGTAAAGGAGGCGACTTCATGATGCTACAGGCCCCGTTCCCCAGAGGACCAGCCGCGGGCTCTGGACGGGGCAGCACGGCCCTGCAGCCTGGGAAGCAGACACAGCCGCACCTGTGAGGAGGCTCAGGACACTTCCCAGAAATGGATGGATCCGGTCAAGACTCACAAGGATGTAACAGCATTGACACACACTGACGGCCGTGGTCTCACAGATAAGAACGTCACGCCCAGGAATGAGGACTGTCCACTCTTAAGCGCCCAGAGGACCACACACCAGGGCATAAAAAGGAGTCCCTGCAAGTCCCAAGGAACGGCTTCCCATGGGGATCGCACTCTCCGACCACGATGAGTTGACTTGGTGTCCACACTGAGGGGACACGTAAGACCTGCAGACCTGAGTAACCTGGAGGAGGAGCGCCACAGTGGAAGCTGAGCTGTTTAACTGAGCAGCCAAGGGCCACGTCACAAAACTGGGAGATCGCAGCTGACGTGCCCATTACCGGAAATTGTGTTTTTAAGTGCAGTTAAATTGAAAAGCAAAAAAGGATTAAAAATAAGTGAGGTAAACCGTCAGCCCAAAAGCTGGAAAAGGAACAGCAGCAAACCGAAAGGAAATAAAGACAAAAGCAGAGAGAAATGAGATGGAAGTAGCTTTAAAAGTTGACAGCTGGTTCTTCACAACGATTAAAAAATAGAAAAACTTGTAGCAAGACTGACTAATGAAGACAGGTGATTCAAGGGTACATTAGGACAAAGCACAACTGTAGACACTAGTGTTTTCAGTCAGAGAAAAC
>NW_017731844.1:4186-12307 GCF_001890085.2 Hipposideros armiger
GAGGGCAGTGTCACTGGCCCTCATATGTGGGATCCAAACCGGGGCCCTCTGGCGTCCCAAGCCAGCTCTTAACCAGCGTGCCGGCCCATCGAGGGAGAGTATTTTGAGGGGGATTCATGGCAATGTGTCTTTTACTGTAATAATTTTTTTTATTTAAACATTCACTGTATATTTTGATCATACCTCATGTGTTCATAAGAACGAAAAATTAAAAACCTAAATGTGTATTAGCTGTGAAATAAAGGGTGGCTAAGAGATTGTCACCTGTGCCGAATCACATAGTTTTGAATAATTTCTGACGACGTGGTAACATACAGAGTGAGAAAATAGATAGGAAGCTGGAATAGAGTTTGTCCTGTGGGATGTGTCTGTGTTTTGCTTGCATATATTTGAAAAGACACAAACGTGCAAATCAATACACCAAAATGCGAACAGTTATTATCCTGACGTTTGTGACTATGGCGTTTTTTCTGGTTCTCCTTCGTATTTTCTAAGTATCCTACGTTTAGCACCTGTTTTAAATGATAACGTTTGTCAGTTGACTTTAGTAATGCTTTCCCTGTCAACTGTGTTCTCAGGGTGGCTCAGGTGTGTTGCCTGACACTTGAAAAGTGGCATTTATGAAGTGGTGCTGTGTTTGCAGCCCTGGACACCAGCGTGTGTGTCCTTTCTGTTCCCGAGTTTTCCACAAGGGGGTGACAGCACCCAGGAAAAGGCAGCATTGGGACCACGCCCCAGGGAAGGGGCCTGGCCAGACCTTTAGGGCCTCTGTGCGGGGCTGAAGGCCCGCTTCTGTTCAGTCACCCAGCTTCTGCCTGGTCACCCAGCTTTTACCCAGTCACCATGGGGATTCTCTGTGTCAAGGTTGGGCCAACTAGCAGGCTTTCATTTTCACAGCACTTGTGTTCCTGGGTCCTACATGTGGTCTGGAAGTCTTCTGTGGCGACCTGGGAAAAGGGTATTTCCCGTCGCTCCTGCCGGGCGCAGGGCCTGGCGGTGACGCCTTGTCTGCTTTCTGGGGGCCTGAGCAGGAAACGACTTGCTCGCTTTGCTCTTGTCTTTCAGAGGCTGTTCTGTGGCCACCTTCCCCTTACGCCCCTTATGAACGTGGGAGGGACCGTGAGTGTCCCAATCGGCCACCTCCAGGCCCGAGAAGCCACACACACAGGCTTAGCTTGTCCTCATATCACCCCGAGCCACAGCTGGGAGTCACGTAGGCCATTTATACGAGATCCCCTGCACGAACCAGGGTCCCTGAGGGGTCACCATGGCATTGCCTCACGCCTCAGACCACAGCAGTGTCACTGTCATCGGCAAGGGGGGCGACGGGGAGGAGGGGCTGAGGAAACGCAGGTGCAGGTCAGGACCACGGCGAAGGCCCTTAGACGCTGGCCCGTGAGCTTATAAACGGGCTTTGTCAACCTGGACACGGGCAGCACCGCAGCCTGGGCAGAGTAAACGTGAAGGAGTGCTCGACCAAGTTAATAATGGAAATTAGGACTGAGCGGCAGACGCCAAGAATGGCCTGAGGTGAGGCCTTCCTCCCGCAGGCTCCTGACAGCGCCTCCTCCCTCGTGTCTGCAGGCGACCTGAGCGTCTCGGCCGACCGCTTGAGCGAGAAGCGGTCTCCCAGTGACTTTGCCCTGTGGAAAGCCTCCAAGCCGGGGGAGCCGTCCTGGCCGTGCCCGTGGGGAAAGGTGAGCACCTAAAGGCCAGGGGCTCAGGTGGGACATGGGCACGGGCACGGGCCCGGGCAGGGCCCCTCACCGGTGCAGCATCTGACTGCCCCATCCTGGGACCTGGATGCCACTGAGCCTTGTGGGCCATTGGGCAGGACTGTCCCTTCCTGGGACTTCTGTCTGCGTCTGCCCATCTGCCGCTGGGGGAGCACCTGGGAGGCCCTGCTGTCCTGATGGGCTTTGACTCAGGACCACAAGCATCTATGGACGAGTGCACCCCCTGACATTCCACAGCTGCGGGAAGAGGGTGTTGGCATCTGCTCCTGGTTGAATGCTGGAATGTTCTGGAAACGACACAAGGTTCAGCACAGCCTCAGCCTCCACAAAGCTTATGGGAGCTTTGCAGAACAGGGTTCCCCTTAGTGTCCCAGTAGGGCTCAGAGATTTTGAGGCCCATTGACGTTGGGGCAAATGGGAGGCCTGGGGGTCAGGCCAGCCGGTCATCGGGTTGTTTGCTCTCCAGGGGCGTCCGGGGTGGCACATCGAGTGTTCTGCCATGGCAGGCACCCTCCTGGGAGCCTCGATGGATATTCACGGAGGGGGCTTCGACCTCCGCTTCCCCCACCACGACAACGAGCTGGCGCAGTCGGAGGTAGGCATGTTGCAGATGGGCGTGCCTGAGTCCCCACCGTGGTGGCGGAGAGTCGGGGGGCTGCCTGAAGAGAGCCTGGCTTCCGCATCAGGGTTTTTTGGGGGGGGATTTGAACCTTAATTATTTAGTCTGATGTCCCACATGAGCAGCCTGGCTTTTGGGAACCAGTGGTTCCCTCATGGCTCACTGACCCAGGGCAGCCCCTCTGGGCCCCAGGTGACCACCTCCAAGAGGTAGCCCCTTCTTTTTCATGTCTAGGCAGACAAAGGAGACTCCGTGCTTACAAAGCGGCGGCTCCCTCCCCAGCGAGCAGGGACTCATGGCTGCGGCCCCTCCCATGTCTTGCTGCGCAGGCCTACTTTGAAAATGACTGTTGGGTCCGCTACTTCCTGCACACGGGCCACCTGACGATTGCAGGCTGCAAAATGTCAAAGTCACTCAAAAACTTCATCACCATCAAAGACGCCTTGAAGAAGCACTCAGGTAAACATTGGCCGCTCCCAGGGACCAGACGCTCCTTTCCTGGGACGCGCGGTGATGGTGGCTCCTCGGGAGAGTGAGGGAACCGCGTGCCGTGTCCCCTCCAGCGCGGCAGCTGCGCCTGGCGTTCCTCATGCACTCGTGGAAGGACACGCTGGACTATTCGAGCAACACCATGGAGTCGGCCCTGCAGTTTGAGAAGTTCCTGAACGTAAGTCCCTCCTCGCCCCAGAGGTGGGTGGAGCCACCGGTCAGCTGAGATGGACGCGTTCTGCTTCCGCTTCCTCTGGTGGAGAGCAGGTCACAGGCGAGAGCAGCCAGCGCCAGTGGGGACAGCCAACTCTGTCACCTTCCTCAGCTCCAGCCTTCGGTGAACTCGCCCCTCAGGAGTCCACGTCCGTGCTCCACGCGCTCTTACCACCTGGGGATGTCAGTGCGCGGCGGTTTCAGGCTCTGCCCGGAGGGAAAGCGTGTCCGGAGAACGGCTCCTTCCCAGCTAGCTCTTGGCTCTTGGACGGGAAGGTTGTCTACATGCTGTTAAACTGAGTTTTCTAACTTTAGGAGTTTTTCTTAAATGTGAAAGACGTTCTTCGCGCTCCTGTTGATATCACCAGCCGGTTTGAGAAGTGGGAAGAGGCGGAAGCAGCACTGAATGAGAGGTAAGGTGGAGCCTCATCTCTGGATCTCGGGGGTTTGTCCACATGCCTGTGACTGTGCCGCCCGCCTGTGTGTCACGCCCCCGGGCGGGGGCCGGTGGCACCATTGTCACCACTCTCAGAACGTGCTGTCCCTCCCAGTGGAAATGCTCTGGCCATTGGGCTGCACGGAGAGGCTCTGCGTCGCGTTATGGGTGTGACGTCCCGGTTCCTTCCTTTTCTCGCTCAGCTTTTACAGCAAGAAGGCGGCGGTGCACGAAGCCCTGTGTGATAATGTCGACACGCGCACCGTCTTGGAAGAAATGCGGGCTCTGGTCAGCCAGTGCAACCTGTACATGGCCACCCGGAAGGCCGCGAGGAGGCAGCCCAACCGGGCTCTGCTGCAGAGCGTGGCGCTGTACCTCACCCGCATGCTGAAGGTAGGGGGGTCCCCACGCCGCCCGTTCCCATGGAAACGGAGGCCCCCGGTGGGGCAGTGTGGAGCACACGTGCTGCCGCCATCAGTACCACGTCAGAAGTCGAGCCCGTGCAGCTGTCCTCGCTGAGTGACCGCGGCTCCGTGTCTCCACTTCCCTCCCATGTTGAGGTTCGGAAAGCAGAACCAGTGGCCTTGACCTGGCCTGGAACCCCCCTGGTGCAGCGTCATGCCACCTTGTGCTGCCAAGTTCTGGGGTCTTTGCTTCAGACAGGACCTGAGGGTGACCTGCCACCTCGCCCTTCTGGTCCCCTGTTGTCCAGTGGCCTCGGGCTGACAGGGCTGGAGAGGGCGGTGGGAGCCAGGACTCGGTCTGGAGCCAGTGGGGCTCTCGGAGCTGCTCTCCCCGTCTCCTCTCCAGCCAGGCTGGCTGTGCCGCCGCCTCGCCCTCCTGTGCCCAGCACCATGTTCCCGGGACCCGGTGCCGACGATCGTGCCTTAGGACCTCTTCATCCTGCATGGTGTTTCTTTTCCTAGATCTTTGGAGCCATAGAAGAGGAAAGCGACCTGGGTTTCCCAGTCGGAGGACCTGGAACCGGCCTCAGCGTGAGTAGAGCCCCCCCGGGCCCAGAGCGTCTCCCTGCTAGGCCCCGGGAAACAGTGCCCACTGCCAGGGCACCCGCCTCCCTCCACACTTGCTCCCTCCCTGTTCCCCTCCTGGGTCAAACCTGTGGGCATTTGGAGACCTACATTAGGTCCCACCCACACTGGGCCGCGTTTTGACCTGGATGGGAGAATTGAGCGTAGCCGGCTGCCCCTCGCATGTGTGGAAGGCCCGCGGGGCCCTAACTGCTTCCTCACTGGCCGTCAGGCAGGGAGCACCTGTGTTGCTGGGCTGTGTGTGTGAGCTTAGTCCCAGCATCAGACTAGATGGGAGGGTCCCTAGCCCTTGCGTGGGCCGCAGCCACATGGTACCCTGGCTTCTCATTCGACCCTGCCCTGGCACGTGTGGGCCTGTGTGCAGATGCCACGTTGAACCATCTGTCTGATGGGTCTGTGCACTCGAGAAAGCTCATCAGCGATTGTTGGCGTCTCACCTGTAGTTGGCACGTGGGCAGATAGCGCAGTTCCCGCTGCGTGACCACCATCACGCGTCAAGTGCACAGTCAGCTTTCTCCCGGGCGAACCAGCGCTCTCCTCCCCCATCAGGGTGGCTCTGTAATTATGTGATTGGGATGCATGTGTAAACATTTAAACATAACAACTGTTACTTAAATAATAACAGGAGTCGAATACAGCGTAAAAAGACAAAGCCTTTTAACCCTGTTTCCCTCTGGCGGACAGGAACGCCTGCCGACGGAGTTTATAGCGGTTTCCCCAAGAACCGACTTCCAAAGAGAAAACAGTCCTGTGCTGTCAGAAGTCCTGCCAGACCCCACGCCCACATCGCTGGTGGCTTTTGTCAGCCTTAGCGCTCATTGCCGTGGTGTCTCCTAGACTTGGCCGTAGCTGAACCTGTGGTGCTTTTTAGAAAGAAAAGCCACAGAGCTGCTTTGTTCTCTTCTGCAAATGATTCTAGATATTTTTCTTAAAAAAAAAAACAAAAACAACAAAACCCTCCTAGGTTAAAGACAATCTGCCTTTGAACTTAAAGAAAGAAAAAAAAATGCTTTCACTATTAAATGCCACTGTGGCGGCGTGGGGGCCTCAGAGGCTTGGGCGACCTCTGGGTGTCCTCTGACATCAGCCCACTAAGCAGCCACGGGACTGGGGCAGGTGGGCCTGCGGGGACAAAGGGCGCACGCACAGGTCACGCCATTTGAAGTTTGTGGATTAACTTCCACACCCCAGTTGTTTCAGGAGCAGGCAGGGGGCAGCTGCTAAGCCTTCAGCCACCTCAGCGCTGAAAGGTCCAGAGCGCCTGCTGTGGTCAGCTGGCTGCCACGGAGCCGGAAGTGTGTCCCTCCCTGCACCAGGGTCACCCCGCTGTCCCGCTGCGTGGGTGGACATAAAGACCCAACACCCTGGAAGCCCAGTCCCCCCCCCCCACTGCAGGGACGCCTCCCCTCAGCTCAGGTTTAGGCTTGGGCCTCACGAGGGTTAGGGCCTATTGACGGCTCGTCCGCCCAGCCTGCTTTTTTGCGTTTAATTATTATTACTTTGGTTATTGAGCTGCTGAATGACTTACCTAAGAGGCAGGAGAGACCTTGCTCAGGAGCCTGCTGGGAAAAGACGACAGATGCAACAAAAGCCTTGTTCATAAAGTCGTCATTTCCCCAGCTCGGGTCCCGCCCTCGTTGGTGTTCTTTTCCCAGCAGGCTCTGCGTTCTGTGGCCTCCGTGTCACCCCAGGTGGTTAACCGTAGAGTGGCTGTGAACGTGCATGTGGCTGGTAGGCAGGCCACGGACATACTCACCTTGAACAAGTGTAGATAAGGCCCCGCCGGGAGGGACGCATCAGGCCGCTCAGGAAGTCGTCCCTCCTCGGTGGGCCATCCGGTGCACGGCCAGTAATGGGCGTTTCAACACCTGCCTCTCACCTGGGACAGATGTCGTGTCGTGTGTGACTCACACACCTGGAGTGGACCGGCTATTGGGGCGGGCGTGTCCCACGTCTGGCGTCACTGCCACGCAGCAGGTGTGCGAACTGTCATAGATACAGGGGTGAGCTGCTCTCTCAGTGAGCGGAATCCTTCTTCCCACAGCTCGAGTCCACCGCCATGCCGTACCTTCAGGTGCTGTCGGAGTTCAGAGAAGGGGTGCGGAAGATCGCCCGAGAGAAGAAAGGTGAGGCCGGCAGCCTCGAGAGCTGTGGGGTCACCCTAGCCCCCCTACCCGCGTCTATCCCCAAGTGGCCACACCCTTCACTGCAGCCGAGATGGATGCTGGGAGCTGTGGGGGTCCTGGGCCAGGCGTGCTGAGAGCAAGGGGTCCTTCCAGGACTTCTGGGTGACTGCGGCACAGGCCCAGAGCAAGTGTGGCCTTGGGTCCCTGGGTCTCGCGCTGTGGGACCTGGCTGCCCCTTTTGGGAGGCAGGGCCGTGCCAGGGCCAGGGGTGCAAGCAGCTTCTGAACCTCGCTTTTGCACAGTAGAGTCTGGTTTCCGTGGACCCACCACCCACCGGGCTCTCGCGGCCGTGACTTTCCCTGCTCGGAATCTGGGGACCATCTGTCCGTGCATCCTGACAGCACGCAACGGGTGCCCTGGGGTGAGGGCCCAGGCTCGGGGGCTGCTCTGTGCTTCCCGCCTCCCACAGAGGATCAGGCTGAAGCACTCCCTTTGCCCCCAGTCCCTGAGGTCCTGCAGCTCAGCGACACCCTGCGGGACGACATCCTGCCCGAGCTCGGAGTGCGGTTGGAAGATCATGAAGGTGGGTTCTGTGGGGCCGTTTCTGGGGTCTCGAAGCAAAAAGCCTTGGGTATGATGGGCAGGGAGGCGGGAAGGATGCTGGGTGGGGGCTTGTTCTGTAAGGGCCACGGGAAGAGTTCCTGGGGGGGCTCTGAGGGCACGCGCTCCATGCTGAAGAATCCCAGAGCGGGCCCCAGGGTCCTGCGGGAGGTGGGGACATGGAGGGGGCTTGTGGTTTTACCTTCTCAGGTGTCCTTGCCTACACTTCCTGTTTGAAAGGTGTTTGGGTGTCCACTCCTGTGGCCTGGCTGCCCGTTGCTCGTGTTTCTGCTGGGCCACTGGCCACCTTTTCTTATCTGCCACTTAGGAGATAGCCTGTGTCATACAGTTGTCAGCGAGTTTCACAGCTTGGGTTTTGCTGCACAGAAAATAATTAGGTTTTAAAGATTCAGTTGACATGTCTTACTTTATGACTTCTGGCTTTTCTGTCATGAGCAGTCAGAAAGGATCCCCACCTTGCTTTTCTCCAGGGGACCCTCGGGCACAGCCATGGGCGGAGGCTGTGGTGGCCTGGCGGGCTGCTCAGGGTGGGGGTGGACTGGCAGGGAGGATGTACCATAGGCTGCAGCTCCCCTCACGGACCTCTGGTTTTGCAGGGCTGCCGACCGTGGTCAAGCTGGTGGACAGAGAAACGTTACTGAGAGAGAGAGAAGAAAAGAAAAGGGTGAGCATGACTGAAGTGACGTGAGCTCAGTTCTCATTGAAAATGTAAAGCTGCTGGCGCTCACGTACTTACCTTTTTTTTTTTACTGGGGAATTGGGGAAGGGGACCAGCCAAGTTTTTGTTCTTCAATCTTAGTTGTGGAGGGCACAGCTAGCTCAACTCCAAGTC
>NW_017731844.1:12537-13862 GCF_001890085.2 Hipposideros armiger
CCATTGGAACAGGCAACCTTGTTGTTAGGAGCACATGCTCTCAACAGCTGAGCCACCCTGCCACTTGTTGGCAGCTCAGCAGCAGCTCAGCTCAGGTGCAGCTCACTGGCCCATGTGGGAATTGAACCGGTGGCCCTGTTGCTCAGAGCTTGCACTCTCAACCAACTGAGCCACTCGGATGGCCCAACATACTTACTAAGAGTTAGTGGTTATACGCTTATTAAAGCCCCAGGACTTCTAAATGTCAGAAGGAAGAATTAACGAGATGGATAACTAATTGACAATTAGATGATAACAACAAAATTCTTCTGATGAAGGACCTCTTTTTAAAAAATAGTTCCCATACTTTAAGGGAACATTAGTCCCTTTTAGTAAACTGGAGCGGCCAGGCTTGGTCACACCTTGCCCCTAGCCAAAGTAGAGTCACAGTCGCACTCCGTCTGCCCCTCCCCCAACCTGGCACCTGTCCTTCCTGAGTGCCTGGGATGGCACTACACATTCCATGGCCAGGGCCTGAGCCAGGGCTCGGGGCCACAGTGAATCAGGACAGCCCTGCTGTCAAGGGTCTCCGTGTCCCAGAGAGAGAAAAACAGTAACACAGGCACACATGTGTCAGAACTGTGGTGCGCAGCCCGTGAAGCGCCCATGGGGAAGCGAGAGGCAGGAACAGAGGCCCCTGCAGGAAGTGGGGAGCAGGCCCTGTGGGAGAGGGGCGCAGGGGTCTGCTGCCTCTTGGGGGGAGGGGACCTGAGAGGCCTTAGGGAGGAGCTCACCGAGGAGAGTGAGTTTGGGGGACCAGGAAGGGCCTCCGTGGGCACTCAGATAGCAGATGGAGGGTCAGGGGGGTCGCCTGTGGACACCGAGAGGAGGTGTTCCAGGAGGTTAACTCGCCTGGCTGCCAGGGACATTCTGGACCGAGTCAGACTGGTGACCGCCTGTGGGTTCCCCGGAGCTGGGGCCTTGCCCGCCGGTGCCACCTCCCTGTCCAGGCCCTTCTCAGCTCCCCCATTTACCTCACGCTCAGTCATCCCAGCTTTGTGCTGGGCTCTCACCTGTCCTTGGGTGCTACAGCGTGTGGCCTGTGTGGCCCTTCCACAGAGGTGACGTGGGACTGACTGTGCCTCCTGCCACCCCAAGCTGGGTGGCAAACCACAGCTTCCCGCTGCCGTCCCGGTCCCCAGTTAGCTCCGCCATGGGGAAGCGCTCCGGCCCCACGTGACCTCTGCTGGCCCTTTCAGCGGCCTAGGGCCTTCCAAGGAGGCATTCCATCCACCCCCACCGGCCAGCCGATAATCCTGTCCTTAAAGGGAAAGCAGGACGCTTAG